>NC_051212.1:19860595-20100595 GCF_015220715.1 Pygocentrus nattereri | reverse complement strand
ATATTATTAAAAGACACAATGAGTTTTACACTGATAACTTCCTGTTACTAATATAATCAGTTTCAGGACCACTTATAGTCAAATTAAAACCTCCATAATAACATTGTTTACATTTTGTTTACCATTTGAAACTACAGCTGCCCTTCACATTGTGAAAAGTCGAGATGACACCGTACACTTTTTCCTTTCAGATATCGATACTGATACTGAACCTGATGCAGTATTCTTTCTTTCAGATCTTCTAAGGCAGGACTCCCACAGAAAGTCTCCCACATGTTACTATGAAATTATATGATGATGCCTTGAGGTAGTGTTGAAAAGATTTTAAGCTAATTCAGAATATTTCACCAAGCAAAAATATTCAGCTGACAGTGGTCTGAAACAAAGAAAAGAGAGACCAGTTAGTGGATCTAAACGGAAATTGAGACGAGGGCTGGTGACTACCACATATAATGCATATATATCAAAGTCTCATTCCAAATTTCAACCTGTTTGAATGAAATATACATTAATACACGTTTTATTCGAGTTTGCGTTGCTGTGCAGTGAAAATGGTAATGATGTCTTAAAGGTATTAAAAACCATTGAGTTTGATTCTAAAAAATCTTGTAAGGTTTAAAATGAACTAATTTTAAATTTGAACATCTAAAAGTAGGCTGTCATATTCAAACTCTTTACTTTACAAGAAAAAATATAACACATACCAAAATATCATTCCTCATTTTTCCCACTGAAATACTACAGTCCATCATTTTCTACTGATATTACGTTGATACTGATACCCACTGATTCTGATATGCAGTCTCCAGTGTGAAATTTTCACACAAAATGGCCCATAGAAGTAGTAAAAAATTTAATTTTACATTAACATACATTAAAGCTAAGAACTTTTAAGAATATAGTTGCCACTTCAGAGGTACAAACCTTTACTAAAACAGAAAAGATATACATTGGAATGAAATAATGAGTGAAGTAATTAAATAACAAACTCAAAAGGATGCTACACTTTGCTCTCTGTCTGCACTGCATCTGTGTGACTGTCATGTGTATGAGTAGCAAATGAGGATCGATTCAATTCTCCCCGCTCATCCCTTTCTGTATTGACATTCTTAAAGGAAACGTCAGAATCAGACGTATTACTCCCTAGACTGTCCCTAATGAGGAGAATGTGGTGCATGCTGTGCTCTTTAACAATGTAGGATGGAAGGCTATTTAAAAAAGCATGGTTGATACCCAGCGTCCAGCGTGAGAGCAGCACTGTACTGCCTCTGCTGAAGTGAAACAGAGCAGGACGGAGGAATGGGCCTCAGCTTGCAGCCAAGAATGCCAGGAAACTGCATCGACCCAAGCACACACACAATATGTGTACACTCAAGTGTGTGTGTGAGAGAAAGAAGGATGTGGAGTACAAGCTCCTTTAATCTCTGTTAGTGGAGAGTGTAAGAGTGTGTGTGTGGTGCTCATGTGCTTTTGTGCATGTGTTTGTGCAGTGTGTGTACGGCTAGCCATCTCTGATCTGCCAGTGTGTAGGTTCGTCCTACGGTTCAAAGTTTATCTGTTTATTTATTGACATTTATCTTTGACTTTTTGACCGTCTTCTTAAAGCACAGCAGCAGTTACTTATTAATGCCCTTCCTTCAGGCATAAAACACTGTGGAGAAGGTTCAGTAAAACAGAAAAACTCTGGCTCCAACCCCCAACCACTCTCATATTAAAGTATTGGATTGCTGTATCTGCTGGACTGAGTTGGGGTAGAGGCTAATAGTTTTCTCAATGCTGTGTGCCTGTGTTTGTTTTTGTACATTTGTAAGACAAAAATGTTCTGACTTTGTAGGAATACAGGCACAAGCCATAATGTCAGACCCAATAAAAGTGTTTTTAATGAAAGCGACATGTTTCATTGTTTAAAAGTGGAGTGCAAAATAATTAAATTGTGGTTCAGGTAAGATTTATGTTGAGTGTTAGACTTAATGTTGTGCAATAATTTTACAATGTAGGTAATATATATATACATATATACTTAGGTATATATGACATACATACGGGACATATTATTATAACATATAAGAACGTATGTATATATAATACACATATAGATACTTACATACAGTACTGTGCAAAAGTCAGAAACAAACCTTGATTTATTCCATTTTCAGTCAAAATGGCCATTAGGTCACTTTTCACTTTCAGGGAAAAACACAGAAAACTTATTTAAATGTCATATAAAATTCTCAGTGTTTAGTATGTATCTTTTACCTTAATTACAGCTTCCATTCTTTTTGTGAAAGAAATCTGCAGGGATTTTTTCCACTCTTCTAAAGTTCAGTCTTAGAAGTTATTTGCTTTTCTGCTTCTTATAATAGAAGTTGTCTCAAACACATTCACTGATGTTAAAGTCTGGTTTCTGGGGTGGTCTGTCCACTGTTTTTGTTTTTGTTTTCTTTTCTCAGTAACAGGCTCATAGTGTTGAGTTGTCTTTCATAGTCATCCTTCATGGAAGGATCTCAAAGATAAAAGTTTATCTGATGGTGAGAGTTTTTGTGGTCTACCAGGTCTTGTATGTTTTTAGTAGTCACATTTTCTCTTAATATTTTTTTTTATTCCAGTTTTTATTGCAGTTTTGTTTTTTTCACCTATATTCCATTGACTTTCCTCTTCTTGGTCTAAAGTTCTCAGAAATCTCTCTTGAAAAATTAATAACTTTAATGGCCATTTTGACTGGAGATTAAATAACTGAGAAGTGGTCCTAGATTGTTCACTGTACTGTATGTAATACATATGGAATATGAAGAACTTCATGTGCAGACAGAGTACAAATACAAGTGTCTGTGTGTGTTGTTTCTACTCCCTGTAATGAAGAAGAAATGCATCCTCTGTCTCACTGTCTCTTTCCCCTTTGCTCTCTCTCACTTTGGGGTGAAAGGTTTAATGCTGTGTTTGTTTACTGTTGTTGCTGGGGCACATGTATTGTTCTGACAACTGCCCTCATCCTTTAGAGCCTATGTGTCTGTCAGTAAGGAGGTTTCCACACACACACACACACACACACACACACACACACACACACACACACACACACACACACACACACACACACACACACATTTAGCCTACTTGTAGACCAAAAAAAGGAATTGGTGAATCTCCGCTGTCTGTGTAATTTCCTCTAAGGCTGGACTCAATCCAGCTCCACAAAACCTGAACTAAGAGGTGCTTAACAAAGTCCCTTGAGTCTAAACCAAGGCAGTACAGATATATAGCACAGAGAGCCTTGCCATTCGGAAAAGCTGGGAGTATTAACACATAGAGAAAGGAACGATTATTCAATGGGCTGGGTGATTTACATGATGTAATATAACACTATGAAATAATTTGGGAAGCTCTCCAAGAGAGCGAACCTTGAACACTTATATCATGTTTTTAAGGAAGTTAAACTCAATAGTAAAAGCCCCATAGACACACACTATCTCTGTATCTCTCTCCCTCCTGTTGTCTCACACACACACACAGCGTGTGACAGCGTTAAATGCAGTTAAGTGCAGTTAAAATAGCTTTGTTAGACTGGTGTGATCTGATTGGCTGCAGTACACTAATGCTATATTGTTATTTTTATATTTTATAACAGTCTTTATCATTCCCATTTGCCAGATTCTGAGTCAGTAGAAATAAATTACATCAGGGGAGCCAAGCTTTGTTAGTGTTTGTTCAGAGACCAGCACTGTTTGGTGATTTCCCTGCTCAGGCTTAGCTGATTCAACACATCAGGTAAAGAGCAGGTTTCAGTAGGTGTGTTAAAAGGTTTTTCCATCACTTTTAGTGTTGTCTCCTTCAGCTGCATCTGAATCCTTCTGTTGATTATACTTACAGACAATAATTTTAACTTATTTCTTTATAATTAGAAAAAAACTGAAAACCTTTTGATTCAGAACTCAGTTATAATGAAAACAATGGGGCAGTCATGAATGCTGTGATTGAATACATATAACATATAAGGCAGTGAATCTCCCTCTTCCGTATGATATAGATCACATCTCGATACACAGTTTTTACAGTTACAGTAACAATTCATCACTTGATTCACTACTGATCCAATACGTTTTGGTTCAGTGCCGCTACAATTCAGCTCAGCTCTAATCCAGTATGAATCACTTCTGTTAAATTCATGCACATGCATTGATGTGTCTTGTTTTGACTCTGTATTTAACAACAATTTCAAAACATTAATTTCTTCACATTATTTCTGAGAATTTTCACTGCACCACATTAGTTCTTTCTATACTGCATTAATCTCTCTGTACTACATTAAGTAATGCCATATGTTCTCTTAGGCAATATGGCAAAAAATCCTCAGATGATATTTAAAGCCATTTTCGTGATACATATCACAATATTTTGACACAGACACAATGCAGTGATAGTGTCGTTTAAAAACAGCCGTCAAAAACTCACTGATTTTTATTCAGCATTTTACACACTGCTTTTGAGCTAGAACCACAAAACTTTAAAGGATCACAAAGCCTTTAGCCTTTACCGTTTTCCTAGTGTCCATGCAAATATCATTTTTTCCCAGTGAACAATGTCGAGTCCAATACCACTTAGGATAACATACAAACCTAGTAACATCTTAGCAATCACCTGGGATACTGTAACAATGGCCTAGCTATACCTTAGCAAACATCAAGCCAACTTGTTTGTTTTCAGACACTCCCCCCTAACTGTTACTTCAAACAGCTCCAGGGATGACACAGAAATGAGAGTGTCTTATCTGTTCTTATGGAGTTTTTTCCAACTTTGGAACACTGGAGCAACAATTAACAAACAATAAACAATGCCAGTTACATTTCTAAGGTTTTCAGATATCCAGTTTGCGGTCAGGTAGAACTATGTAAAAGTATTACACTGGTTAGTAATGATTACAAATTTTTCCCTCTGTAAAACGAATCCCATTTTGAAAGAACACATTATGCAGATTTACAGCTCAGTAAGTATGTGGAAATGCGTGGAAATGCATCAAACGTCCATAATAATTAAATGTGTGCTACAGTTGTGGCAGATAGATTAGGTTGAAAAGCACTGGACTATTCCTTCAAAGTAGAGACGTCTCCTAGCTATACTGGACTCCAGCCATGCAGGAGTGCAGTTGGGCTGCAGAAAAGAAGGCATGGGTCAGTCCTCCGTCTGTCCTGTTGTCTCCGAGAGATTATGTCACATTAGAGAGTGTGTGGGTGCTCTCATGTCTGATGAATGGAGAGGCCACAAAGCGCCAATATCAACAGAGTCTCTATAGCTGACTCACGCAGTGGGCTAGACGAAGGAAAAGGAGGAAAAGTTGGAAAGGGGGGTTCTGCATCTGGAAGAGGGAATATAAACAGATAAGAAGAGGATGGAGCCATAAAGAAGGGCTGATATTAAACTTGGCTTAAGGGAAATTACATTCATTTAATCAAACTCACTTAGAAATAGAACAGAATAAGAATGTTTACATTAAGCCTATCTACTTGCTTTCTATATATCCAGTGGAACTTTCATTTACAGTAGTGAACAGATGCTCCATAACTCAAAGACATCACTATGGAGCATCTGAAAATGACTATATAGCGTACAGTATGATAACGAACATCATGAACAAGTGCATTCTGCCAAAGTACAAAGAGCTTAAAATGCTGCAACCTTGAAAATATTTATAACAGTGAGCAGGAGTGGAAATGGAAATGGAAACTACAGTTGCAGTGGTATGATTTATGAGCTAAAACTTGCAGTTTTTTGTAGGGCTGCCACTATTGATTATATTAGTAAATGAGAAATCTACTGATTAATTTAATGATTAATCAAGTGTGGACGACAAAAAGAAAAAAAATCAAAGTAACCGAACTAATCATGCATATACTTTCAAAGATGTAGAGAAATATGTAGAGATGGTACCAATCCAGTACCAGTTATCAGTATCAGGGCAGTGCCAACAGAAAGTGCTGGATTGGATATCAGAGAGAACAACGGAATGAATCCAGTCAAATCCTGTAAAAAGTCACACACATTGTGTTATGTCATGTTGTTAGCTAGAGCACTGTACAAAAGCCGGAAATGACCCTATAGTTATTTTATTTCCAGTCAAAACAGCGATTAATTACAAGCTATTTATTTTTCTGGAGATATTTCTGAGGATATTATATATAAGATAATCCACACATAAGGAAAAGTCAAAGGATAAAGAGTGAAAAAAAAATAGGAGCTTCTAAAACTGGAGTTAAAAAAAAACTATTCAAATATGTAGACATCAGCCGTGCAAGACCACTAAAGCTTACCATCAGATAAACAGCACTTAAAGCTTTCATCTGTGAGAGAGGGAGAACATCAAGCTCCACTCTTACTTCAGAACTGAAAAAAATCCATGTGTTTCTGTTCATTTTTCCACTCTGAGAAGACAACAACACTATGAGTCTGAAAGGATGCGTAGCTGTTAAGAAATCTGATGAGCTAAGAAAACAGACAAAAAAGAACAATTTCAAATGAAACAAAGAAGCTCCTGATGTTTTCAGAACAACAGTCTGACCACCCCAAAGTCCAGACCACAGCATCTCTGAATGTGTTTGGGATTATTTGGATTGTGAGAAGCAGAAGCAACTTCTAAGACTGAACTTTGGAGGTGTGGAAAAATATCCCTGCAGATTTCTTTGAAAATTAAAAGCAAGAAATGTCCTGATACAAAACTTTGTATTAGATCTAGTTGTTGAGGCTTCTGTGTAATATTCTTTTAATTCTTTTTAAAAAATTCTTTTTTTCTTGGATGACTGGCTGTTTTAAATGACTGAACTGGGATCTCTGACTTTTGTAGAATACTGTATGATAATAATTATATAAGTATAATAATTTCCTTCTGTAGGGTAAAAGAGTGAGTAGTTTGAGCATGACAGCCTATTTCTAGATGTTAATATATTTTTCTATTAAAAATAGCTAAAAGACTGTGTGTGTGTAATGCATGTGTTGCTTCACTAAACTATGTCAAGCTACTTAGCAACTTCTTGAAATCTGATAAGGCGCTGAAGACATTCTTTAGCTCTCGTGTTGTGTTTTTGAATGTTGCTTTTCAAGTCGCACTCCTCTTTTGTTTTCCCACCATTGTGTGCATGGTCAGGACTGGACATCTGACACCAGAACACTGAGATTCATGTGTTTCAGAAACACACGTTTCACAGCATTACGTCATGCATTAAGTCATGCATTAATGTCGGCATAACTCCAGAAAGCTTATTTTCAGAGAACGGCAAAAAGTTACTTATTTTTGTTTTTTTTTCTTTCTAATTACAGTTGTGCTCATGACCAGACATGGACATTTATGTTTAAAAATAATGTAACATTTCCCATTCAACTATATTTAAAAAGTCATTAAGCGTCTGATTGCTTAAATCTGGTTTTTCAGCACGGGGTTACAACAAAGTTAAGCCTGGGACATGCCTCAAGGCAGTGGAGAAAGCCCATTATGCAGAAGGTTGCTGGTTCAAATCCTGGTCAGTGTGACAGGGACAAATGAAGTGGATACTGGAGGGTGATTGTTTTAAATATGGCAGTCACAGGTTACTGCAAATTTGCCCTCAAGCAAGGCAGCCCCCCAAAAGTATTTCTGAACTACCTCAGGCCCCAGTTTCCCTAAGCCAGCTGCCAAGAACCTCTTAATAATGGGGAGTCTTAAATAGGTCCATGTCACAGAGAGTTAAGTAAAAGAGTTGGTGTGTTCAAGTTTCAGAATGTACTGTTCACTCCTTAGTCCATACAGTCCATATGTGAAAACTAAGCTGTTTTGTTATATCACAAAAACCAACACATTTACATATATCCACCTATTCAGCCTACAGCAGTTTTGTCCTGGTCATTCACACTGATGTTAGTAGAGGTGTTTCAGCCTGAACTGCTTACTGAATGAGGCACAATACAGGACAGCCAAAGAACAGAGGTCATTTACATATCAATTTTATAAGCACCATAATAAAAGGTCTGTTTAATTATAAGGATTAAAGAGAGGATGGAAAGGAAAACAAAATATAAAATATCAAAAGAAAAGAAAAAATGTAATGAAGTATAATGTATGATAAGGGCCCTGTAAGGGTTGAGAGTCCTATTTCTGCTGTCTAATGGACACTAAAATGGAGCCCTAGTTGTTGAATAACTTAAGATAAAGCGCAAGTCTATGCAGTAATGGAGCATGTGTGAGAGACATGAGGCAAAAAGTGAGGGAGGGTGAATTGGCATGCAGGAAACTGAAACATATTGTGTTAGGTTACAGAAAGCCATCTGTCAGAAAGGAAACTCAATAAGAGCAGATAAAATGTCTTCAGACAGTTTAAGATTACCAAGAATCTGATGAGTCATTTTGTAATAACAGGATATTTTTATGTCTGTCACAGGTCACAGAGAATATCATCTCCAAACACACATTACAAGGTGAGTACCAGACTGCTGCGTGTCATTATTAGGGGTGGGAATCACTAGAGACCCTGCAATACAATGTTGTAATGACACTAAAGCCACGATATGCTTCTACTCCAGTTTTTAAAGATTTCTGATATGCTAAGTATTGTGATGTGACATAAGGGGATATATTATGATTTATTACTTTTGCTGGCAAAGTATGCCGCCAAAAGAAAACAATTTTTAGTTTGTATTGTGTTATCTCACTGAAACAAAACCATTTTGGGAAGTAGACAAAACAACATAAACTTCCTCTGTATATTTACACATTCAGCAGATGTTGTTGTTGTGAGTACTTTTGCCCACAGACTCTAAATGGCATATTGTTGTTGTTGGTATCAAACCATATGCGGAGTAATTGTGTTATCCACTTCATTATCCAACTATTACTACCAACAGCACCAGTGACAGAAACTTTGGTCTGTCCACCAAGAGAAAAAGACTTCATAAGCACTGTCTTATAAACATAATCCCCAACCGAGCTGGATCAGTTTTACTTGGGGAGGTTCTGTAATTGTAATGGTGATTACTGACAATATCCATGATTTAAATCCAGTAGGAATCTGCAGTGTCCATAGTTTTTACAAGTATGCTAAGTAAACATTCTGGAGTGAATTACTTTCTATCATTTTGACAAACTCTGAGTTCCCTCAGTAATAACTGTCCTGTTCAAATTCACAGTATTGTCATAACAGAACTGGGTAAAAGAAAACCTCAATTTTTTAATCTGATGACAAGGCTAATAGCTAAAGTGGAGCATTATTTGACCCAATTCCTTAACCCTCAAGTTCATGGCAAGATTACTGAAATCCACAACATTTTTGGCGATGGCTGAATTACAAGGAGAAGGAAAATTTAATATCTTGAAAGGCAACCTTTCATCTTGAAAACCTCTCACAAGGCAGTTCATTTTCTGTCTTGCTGGGCGGCATTTGGTCAGTTGAGTGAACCCACTTTACTAGCCTAATGCTGTCTGTATGCCGTTTAGCTGCACAACTTGTTATTGTTCAGAAGTGTGGCACCTGGTGACATAATGGTGACGTGAACGTCTGCACGTGTTTCGATCGGAGGTATTTGGAATAATTTGAAGAAATGACACGAATAGATTATCTCATATGAATCAGTCAGTCAAATCACACACATATTACTTTATCAGACCTCATCTGGTAAAACTAATCCAACTTAAATAGTTTCAGATAGTTTTAGACACAGCAGTGTGCTATTAGTCCATTAGTGGCCTTAATGTAAATGAAAAGTATTAATAATTAAATAATGAAATATTGATACTTGGGCCTCCACCCCTAGTGATCCTGCTTTTTTTGGATGTATTGAAAATTTCTGTCTGATATCCTATTATATCACTTGAATTCTGCTCTGATTTTACTCTGTCCTCCCCAGAAGCAAGAACCATGCCACGCACTTACAACACAACAGGGTCAAAATTTGTGACACAGAGGCCGTCAGCCCACCTAACCCTCAGCAGCCTACAAGGTGAGCTGTGCATCTCTGCTTTTTCTTTGTTTATTATTCTATATAGGACTGCATGATATGGAAAAAACACTAGTATTGTATTTATTTTGATACATATCAAGCTTGCAGTAGATCATGGAAAAAAACACATTGGTGAATCAGGAATGTGATGTGGTTACAGATTAGCCTGTGTTATTTTGACCAAAGTAATTTGGTCCAATTCTGTTCTTGGATTTCAAAAAATGGGTTGATTCATTGAAACACCCACAGAAACTTGTCTGGTCAAGATGTTAACCCCACACAGTAAAAACATTGTGATTGGTAAGAGAGGTGATTTGAATCTTGCAGACTTCTGTGATATCAGTATCACTCAGGTCAATATTGTGAAAAGCATTAAAGGGGAATTGTGCCTGAATGATTCAATCACTGAGATGTATACAGAGTAGTTTAGACTGGTCTAATGTGAAATGGTGCATTATAGAGAAACTTACAGGGTCAGTCTTCTTGATGGTGGTGATGATTGGAGCCGGGGGTTACAATGTCTACAGCTCAACTTTAGCCATTTTATTCATTATCCAAAACAACCAGTAAATCTACACATCCTCTGTTTTTATATGTTGATAATCGTAAAACAGTGATCATCTTAAAAAAAGCCACCTGCAGGATGTTGTTGTTTTCCCTGGATGTACCTCTCCGCCTTTGATGTATTCAAAAAGATACAATTTTAATCCAAAACCTTATCTCAAAACTATTGTAAAACAATGCCTCTGAAGTTAGGTAACATACTTGTAACCAGTTTATGGTGTTTCGCATCTTTAAATTGGTTAGGATGTCTGTGTCCTATCACCACCACTGTGAACGATTTTGATTCTGCAGTTTTCTCTAGAAAGAAACATTTCACACCAAACCACTTTGAGTGCCTTTGCTTCCATCTTAAAGATTTAAGTCCACTTTAACAAACAATATATTGTGCAGCTCTAATTCTATGTGCTTTAGTTAGGGAAAAAAGCATTTTATGGGGTGTATTACTTTACAAATTAAAAATATTAATGAAAATAAACTAAAGGTATATTTAGATCATATAGTGATGGCTTGAGGGTTAAGTTGCAGTCCAACCCTTTAGCTATAAGAAAGTTTAATAGGTCACCTATGTAACCAGGAAAACCATAAAAATAAGAAGGACAAGCCAAATTGGCTCAGCTTTTACAGCGTGAGTCACAAATGTGATCTTTAGACTAGAAAGCAGTTCACAGCATGCTGCAGTTTCTTTCCCCTCAAGTGTTTTCCTGTTTGATTCTGAACAGATGCACCATAACTCAAAAACACGACTGCAGGCATCAATAGATTACTGTATACCATACAGTATAATAATACATCACTCACAGGTGTCATAAGCCGACGTATTCTGACAAAGTACAAAGAGCTAAAAACACTGCAGTGCTGAAAACATTTATATCACTGAGCTGGGGTTGAAAAGACCAGGATATTCTAGACATCTGCTGCTCATCTGTGGCCTTTTCTTTGCGTCCCTGTCAGCTTAAGGGAAAGATACATTAGGATTTAGGAATATGAATCAAAGGCCAGCTCTTATCTAATCTATTGATCTTCAATGAGGAATGTGACTCTTTATGTTTGAATAACCTTCCACAAGCCCTTTCTCTGTCCTCCACACTTCTCCCTCAGTCTATTCCCCTTGTTTTTGTGCAGGACATACTTCTTACTGACTCCTATATATCTATACTTTCCTCTAGCTACTCGTCAGTAATACAGGTCGCTTCCTTATTCTCATCCCTCTTCTGTTCTCCTTATCTTCCTGATATGCTCCTGTTTTTCACTTTTCTCTGCACTTGCTTTATTTTCCTGCTAAAGTTTGCTTCTTTAGTTTTGCACTGGAGGCAAGAGACTAATGTAGTTAACAAGTAATGGAAGCTTATACCTCACCAGCTAGCATTGTGCAAACTGCTTGCTTAAATCAGATGTTAATTAAACTCAGATATACATGTGGTATCTGATAGTGTATATCACCAATACCTTCGAAAACAGACAAAGGTACTTCACATCACTAAAAACCTGGAGTAGCAGACACCTTGAATTTAGCCCATTCTTTTGTCCATTTTTTTAGACAGCAGTAAGTCAAAAAGTGCCAGAAACCACACAAGCAAGTGTGGCAAATATTTTGAGGCAGTTTGCTCTGTGCTGTTTAGTGTATGTTAGCTTCATTACTTGTTAGCTACATTAGCCTCATAGCTGTGGTGCAAAACTGAAGTGGCAAACTTCAAACACCAAACATGTTTTGGCTAATTGTCTTATATTAGAGTAAATACAAATAACAATAGTACAATAAGAAGTGGTTCCATGTATGTCAGTGTGTTTATTCAACCATTTCCAAAGCTCTCCTCATGCAGCACAGTATTATTTGCACTTATCATCTAACACCTAGTTATGCTAATCAGTACATCATTACATTAAATCAAGTTTGCTTGCTATGGAATATAACAGTTCCTGCGATGGCTGACTAGCTCACAAAATATTAACTTCTCTTTTAGAAAATTAGAAACACATATTACTTGTTTAATATATTTATGTTCATTTGCTACCAGCAGATAAATAAATGGTTTTAAACAATGTGCCTAAGACTTTTGCATGGTACTCTTACTCACAGTTCTACATGTGCAACCTCTATTCATTGATTGAACATATCTCTCTTTCTTCTCTCCCACCCACCACATTCCCTTTAGGTATAACCCCTCTGTATCCCAACCCCCAGCCAGACCTGCACCAGTCCTGCCGCCACCCTGTGCGCTCCTGGGCCAACCAGAGCTTTGGGGCGCACCTCCACAACATGACGCTGGCCAACGGGCGTCTACGTGTGCCTCAGGACGGCCGCTACTACCTGTACGCTCAAGTGTACTTCCGCTATCCATCGCCCAGTGAGGGCGAGCAGCACAGCACCAGCCACCAGCTGGTCCAGTGCATCTATAAGAAGACCTCCTACCTGAGGCCCATCCAGCTGCTGAAGGGTGTGGGCACCAAATGCTGGGCACCGGATGCTGAGTACGCCCTGCACTCAGTGTACCAGGGGGGTCTGTTTGAGCTCCGTGCTGGGGACGAGGTGTTTGTGTCCGTTTCTTCTCCATCCATGGTGCATGGGGAGGACTCCTCCAGCTACTTCGGAGCTTTCCGTCTGGACCTGTGAAGGGTAAATTAAAAAGACTGCTCCAAGACTACATTACCCACAAGGCACTGGGAGGATTTTTTTTTTTCTTTTTTTTTTAAGTTGACCCTGGGAGATGGATTAAACATTGCTTTGTTTATTTTGCCTTTGATCAATCAAGAATTCTTTATATATGTGAAGGAAGTGGTTTTGGACACCGTTTATTCTTTTTTTAAGGCGGAAGAATGTATGTATATTTTTAAAACCACATCAAAGATGTGGATCTTGGAAACGGTAGCAAAAATCAAAAAGGATGGCAAGCATGGCCAGGACTTCGCAAGGCTGCATCTGTGCCAATCGTGTACATGTCAAATGTTCAGAGGTGAAAATGGAGCTTTTTTCCATTCACCCAGAGCACGGCGTCTGGGTACATCGGATTTAACACATTTAAAAAAAAATAGAGATGTGACAAGAGAGGGGATGACAGGCGGAATGTGGAGGAAAGAGGACGAGAGGCATGCAACATTACCGGCCTCGCATGGCTCTGGCAGCCAGCTACAGAGGAGGAATTCACTCTGGCCAGTCCAGCCAGTGGAACAGCATGCTTTCACAGATACAGGCCTAAAAACAGATACTACCAACAGGGATATATATACACACATATGCTTAATGCAAAAGTCCCTCATTGCAACAAATATATCTTGACAAGTCAAAGCATCTTAAAGAGGAATTATTTTACACGTTTTTCAATCAAATACAGCTATTTTTATGTATCAGTTAACCTAAATGTCTTCTTACATGGAATATTGGTAATGGTAAAGTAATGGTAAATCTGAAATTTGAAGTTAGAGAACACCCTGTATGTACCCATTTTGCCATTAAGGCCATTTTTTTATGTTTTAGGCCACAAACTTAATCTCGGAACTATCATAATGCAATGTCTTCAGCATCAGGCAGCATATTCATAGTTATTTTGTGTATGAGCTTCTATGAGGGAGCTTTTAGATTCTTAAACTCTTCAGACTTCTGGTTCTTATCACTAGCATTGTAAACAATAGTGATATTTCTGCATCAAAACCACAAATGATTTAATTATTTAGAAATTTAGAAAAATCTATGAAACCCTTTAAAATTTAGCCATTATGTCTAATATTTCTTATTATGAGCCCGTTGTAAGAATATTAGGTCATTCTTTTAACTTATTTCAAGTAGGCCTTTCTCAGTTACAACATAACTGCCTGATCACAATTATCTGGGCCGATCGTAATCATTTCAGCTGAACGCAGTTATTTTCCAGTTGTCGTATGTTTACGTTGCAACAAACAGAATGTGAAATTGTTGTATTTTCATATGTTGGTTAGATCTAAATAAAAAAAAGAAGAAAGCAAATTTATCGTAACACCTTTATAGACCAGCAGTGAGTATCTTTTGAACTCTATGTCTGTTGTTAGTTCAGAGCTAAACAGCTCAGGAAGCTAGATAGCTAAGCAGTTGTCTACTTGAGGTATGTACTTTAAATAATTGCATATAATGAGGAAAAGAAAACAATCAAACAGTTCATCACAATTAGTTATATGGTAATTAACAGGCTGCTAAAATGTCACGATTATCACAGGTTTCATTTTAAGTTTTACTTATTTCATGATGTTATTCCATGTTTTAGTAATTTTTTTTTGGATTTCTTCTTACAACAAACCCATAATAACAAATTTTTAGATATAGATTGACTACATTGAGAATGCTTTGACATGCCAAGATATTACTTTTTGCAGTGCTTGCAAGACACCGTAAGGCAGAGATGCAGGTGCATGCTGGGATATGTTGATCCTTCCATTAAGTCCTCACAGACTCTTCTATAAATCAAGTGCACCAACATGTTTACTTTCCCGCTCCAGCACAAATCATGTACTCCCACTTCCATGCACTGGGCCTACTTTCTGAAAGCAGACACGACTAATTCACACAAACACAGGCTCGCGCCCTCACACGACCGGCTGTTGGTCTTTATCTGTGATAAATATAAAAAAAAAATTTAAAAAAAACTTGCTCCTCGCTCTTTGGTCCATGTGTGGTCAAAGTCCTAGGAAAGGTTAAACAAACAGGGTGCTTCATTGTTTAAATGTCACACACCCGCCGTGCTTTGTTTTTTTCTTAAGCTGCGCACAAGCGCACATGTAGAAACACATTGTCACATGGATGTGGATGTTATTCCATCTCTCTCTTTTTCTTTTAGTCTGTTTGGTTATACCTGTGTATATATACAGCTGTATGCTATTTAATTCTTTCATTTGTCTCATATATTGGGAGTGAATGTATAGCAGTCCAGTCACCTCCAACCTTCTGACTGAGGCTTTGTATGCTCTGTGTGGCAGATTCATAAATTGTCCTGTCCATGCTCCTTAAATGCATCCTTTCATGGCTGATGCTGGGTCGGACAATCTTTGCAGAACTCTGACAAAAATTCCATTCAACCCAATGGGAATAAGTAGTAAACAACTTGTCAAAACACTTACACTTAGGGTGTGTTATTAATTTCCAATGGTTTATTTTGTATACACTGGCCTCAAAAATGTATCTGGACATTTGTGCCATAAGTATTACGTTCAATGTGATAGAAAAAAGAAAATGTCAAACCAAGTTGCATTTATTTTAAGTGTACTGTTCCAAGACTATCATTTTCTTATTGTTTGAGCAATTTCTTTGCAATTTTATTATTGTTTGAGATATTTCTGCTGCAGGTTTGCACTTCAAAGTTCATGAGCCCATCAGTGAACACAAGCTCAGCGACACCATTGTAAGAAAATGAGCCCAGGACTTTTACGCTTTCCACCTCTGTGGTTTGCATTACTCTTAGTGCAGTCTGGTTGGAATTCTTCTCCACACAAACAGTCAACCCTCAGTCTGATGTTGTTCTGAAAGTGTTCCTGAAAGAAATACTATTTTGTTTGCGTTTTACAAAGTACCCTAAAGAACTTCACTGGGCAAACAGTTAAAGTGTCCAAATACATTTGGAGGTCACTAACAGGTCACTCTTAGGGCAGATCTGTGATTTTTTTTGTCATGTAATGACCTTACATAAGGCTAACAAAGATATAAACAAAGATCTAAATATCTCATTAGGTTTAATGGGCTCAGTGTTCTGTAAAGCTTATCCAACCTCAACAGTTGCTACGAAGGAGCACATTTGTGGGTGGAGCACTGAGAGGTCAGTTAGCCTCCTGCTCAAGTCAAAGGTTTAAAGGATATTGTGTGAGCAAAGGATGACTGTAAACAAGAGGAAAACTGAACAGCTCAGTGAAGGCCAGCCAGCATCTCTGCCAATACATGTCATTTGATGGACAAGAAAGCAGGGGTGCGGCCATAACTTTCCAGTTTGAATGGCCAAAAGCATTAAGTCCAGCCACAATGGTGGCTGAACAAAAGGCCTAGTTGGACCTCTCTGTAAAATGTAAATGGGTTATTTTTCTTCCCCTCCTCACCGGACTCCAGCCCTTCAGCTTTCTCTGATAAAGCCACTATTCCACAGGGGCCTGTACCAATACACAATGCACACAGTTGGAGGTATTTGCCTTCCTTTCCTGTGGACTCTGCTACGAGCCATGCTAGACATTGTATATAAATCACTGACTCCATCCGTCAAGTGCAGGAGTCCAGTCTGGCTCGACATGTTGGAAAGGGCAAACACGCACCATCAGCAAGACATATTGTGCAACAGGCATTAACCATTAGACTCAGTATGATGAAGAATGTCACTCATCATAGATGCCACCTCTACGCTGGTTTGAGTGTGTTACCAGGTAAGGCTGTCGGATAAATCCTCTCCAATTTATTCCTGTGTATTACAAATGAGTTTGCAGAGTTTGAATGCAGACTTCCACAGCTTTAAAAATGTGCTATGATGAATACCACTAGTGCTCTATAAGAACTGTAATCCTTGCGCCTGGTTTTTTGTATAAGCTGACTTTCTTGTTCAGTTGTAAAAGAGAGTTGGCAAATTCATGTACGCAACAGGCCAGAAGTATGGAAGCAAGCAGTTTCAAAAATATTTTACAGTGAAGTTAGTTTGCTTACAACCAATGCAGCATACATTTACCAAAGACATTTTTCCAAAATATTCCACTGGGTTTCAGTGATATACTCCTACTCCAACATACTCTATTGGAAATACCTTCATTCTATGTTAATCATTCTCTCATATATTGTCTATTTTTGAATAATTTACAAACTCGTAATTTAACACACCTGATTCAGTTTGTCAGGCCTTCAGATCATAATTATGTTTCATGTCTGGGTTGTGCTTTGGCCAAGCTCCGTTTGCACTTTTCATAAACTTTTCGGTGTGATAAGGTGAATACCGATTTCACCTTCCTGCATAAAAAGCACTTCAGCACATACATTGTTTTCATTTATTTCCATTTGATTTTTTACCCGTTATAATCATAAAGCTTGTGCAAGAAGGCACTCTGTTCTGTGATAACTCCAGCCTCGCTTATCCCCCATCCAAGGGTGAATCATGGTCTCATAGTGGCCCCACCTCCACATTGTGACAACAATGTAAAAACTAACATTAATAAACAGCTCTTGTATATGTCAACAACATGAACAAACAAAAGGCCTTGTAGTTTGAGGTCCCCTGAGTCCCCTGGCAATCCAAGGGCCCCGGGGTCTGGCCCCACTGATCAGTAATCCATCCCTGTCTCTGTCTTGCACCCCCTTGTCTATCCTCTAACCTGCTAGTCAGCACTCAGCAGACGCTTTTCTGCTCCCATAATTGTATGCGGATATAGAGCTCACACTTAAGGTACACTCATCTTAAATGTAGTCAAGATACACCTCCAAATGTAGTTTGAGTGATCTGATCGTAGTCCGATCGCAATGCTGTGTTTACACCTTATGTTTCATGAAATCCGGTCAAATCCGAATGTGATCCGATCACTGACAACACATTGCAATGTTGTAAACAGCCTTAGTCAAACGTTTTGGTCAAACACAGATGTGCCATAAATCTCTAATTTTGAAAAAAGAACAGTGTTTCTAGTTGTTGCTTCCAAACCTTTGGTCTGTATTAGTTTAAAGGGACACCTTCAATGTTAGGAGGCTTTCAGCTTCAGATTAAACTGGATAATATGTACAGATACAAACAGAGGTTCTTTAAACTGTAGAAAGATTCTTCACATTCACGGATCTTGTTTAAGAATGGTTCTTTGAACAAAACAAAAACAAAAAACATCCACTAAAAGGTTTTTTTAAGGCAACTGTTTTCAAACTGGTGCTCAAGGCCCCACATAAGACCCACATTTCTGCTCTCACCCATCTCTCAGTATGTAGGGATAGAGAAAAAATGTGAACTGTCTGAGAGGCCATGAGATCCCAAAACAGGTTCTTCTATGGCATTGGCAGTCCCTGAGAGGGGGGGGGGGCTTTCCATAACAGCACTGTGGAACGCTAGCTAGTTTCTGTTAACACCCTCGGAATTCCACTACAAATAACCGAACACAAACCTCTAACCCCAGTTTGTTATCGCACAGTATCCCCTTCTGCTCTGAAGTCTTACTGGGACTCCTCAGGCATTTGCCTGTGGAAATTTGGCCATCTGTCTATACAGTATGGGTAACATGGACGCATGGACAGGGTAGAGAATATAGTGCAGAATATTCCTTGGCTCCAGTTGAATTCCAGAAGGGCTCGCCTTCCCAACAGTGTGGAACCAAATGTGAAAAAGGTGGAAATAATATTTCTCAAAGTGAATGTGTACGTGTGTATTTCTTAAAAGATGATTGTACAAACAATGGATGTAATGCATAAAATGCCCAGCGTTGAAATGAAATTGAACTGTGTGTGTTCTTTCCTGAGAGCAGACTGTATTGTGGTGAAGAGTCTAATGTAGTCAGAACCCAGTGAGCAATACTGAACAAAAGGGCTATTGTTTTTCTTTTTCTGCCCAGAGCTATGTAAGTGCATTTTTGTACCCTTTAAAAGGTCTGTAAATCACTAATCTGTCGGTCTGGGTTTTCCTTTGATGAAAGATAACATGCACTGTTTACCACTGTTGTTTTCTCACTGTAAAAATGTACAAATGTCTGGTGGTTTATCTTAACTGTAAAAAAAGAAATTTTCTTGATCTGTCATTTGCGTTTTTGAGGGTTTTTTGTTAAGTGTTATTTCTAACAATTAAAATGCTTGTCTTCCAGCAGAGAGTCACTGGTGTGTTGACGTCTAGACTGTGTCTCTGTTTTTTTGTTACTCATCTGGTTGCCATACATCATGTTCTTAAAAGACTTAAAGCTCTCACACATACACTTTAGTTTAAGATCACACCCCCATCCAGCTAGCGCCCCCTCCTCTCTCATAAGCCTCTCAGACAACCCGAGCATGAGTCACAATCAGACTCACTTCTGCTGGGGGTCCCAGCCCCCTCTCTCACTCACACATACACTTACAGCCCACACGGTCATTTCCACAATGACAGACCACACACATCTGACCACCTCAGGAATGACCACACAAGCACACACACAGTCCGTTTTGATCTCCCACTCTTTGCCTCTTTGTCTGTCAGACAAACACACATGTATATACACTCCACTCATTGTGCCCAACTACAAACATGTACCCCCCCAGAGGCTATTCAGACCTGACCTCACATATACTGACCCCACACACTCTGGCCTGCTCCATTCACTAGTCCATCCATCCGACCAGAGTCATCTTAAACCTTGAGTGCCGTTCACTGAGGCATTCCTGTCTACAAATGTGTCATTGTCCACCGGAATACTGTGGAATGCCATTGGAAACTACGTACAGGCTGGCACTATTCAAATCGCTCATCCTCCTGACGCACAAACGGCCACCGCGCCCTCCCTTGTTCACATTTGTGCAGGCTGGAGGAAGAGTAAACACAAACAAACAAGAACAAACAAATGGGACAGCTGGGAAGGCGAGAGCAGCTAGCAAGCCCCAGAATGAGCAAGGCCTTCTGACCTACAGCACACTTTGAAAATAAAGGTTCGAGTGTTCTTTTCTTGCACGTCGAGATCGTAATGCATGGCCATGATTCAGTGAGGCGTGGGAACGAGACCTCATTAAGTTGTGGCCATGCATTAGGATCTCGCTCCCACACCTGTCCCACAAGTTAATTATTGTATTCCCACACCTTACTAAAAGTTGGAGTTGAAGTTGGGACGTTGTGTAAAACATAAATAAAAACGGAATACGATGATTTTCAAATCCTTTTCAACCTATATTCAATTGAATACACTACAAAGACAAGATATTTAATGTTCAAACGGATAAACTTTATTGTTTTTTTGCAAATATTCACTCATTTTGAATTTTATGCCTGCAGCACGTTCCAAAGAAGTTGGGACAGGGGCATGTTTACCACTGTGTTACATCACCTTTCCTTTTAACAACACTCAATAAGTTTTTGGGAACTGAGGACGCTAATTGTTGAAGCTTTGTAGGTGGAATTCTTTCCCATTCTTGCTTGATGTACAACTTCAGTTGCTCAACAGTCCGGGGTCTCCGTTGTCGTATTTTGCGCTTCATAATCCGCCACACATTTTCAATGGGAGACAGGTCTGGACTGCAGGCAGGCCAGTCTAGTACCCGCACTCTTTTACTACGAAGCCACGCTGTTGTAACACGTGCAGAATGTGGCTTGGCATTGTCTTGCTGAAATAAGCAGGACGTCCCTGAAAAAATCGTTGCTTGGATGGCAGCATATGTTGCTCCAAAACCTGCATGTACCTTTCAGCATTAATGGTGCCTTCACAGATGTGCAAGTTACCCATGCCATGGGCACTAACACACCCCCACACCATCAGAGATGCTGGCTTTTGAACTTTGCGCTGGTAACAATCCGGACAGTCCTTTTCTTCTTTGGCCCAAAGGACACAACGTCCATGATTTTCAAGAACAATTTGAAATGTGGACTCGTCAGACCACAAGACACTTTTCCACTTTGCGTCAGTCCATCTCAGATGAGCTCGGGCCCAGAGAAGCCGGCGGCGTTTCTGGGTGTTGTTGATATATGGCTTTCGCTTTGCATGGCAGAGATTTAACTTGCACTTGTAGACGGAGCGACGAACTGTGTTCACTGACAATGGTTTTCTGAAGTGTTCCTGAGCCCATGTGGTGATATTCATTACAGAATAATGCCAGTTTTTAATGCAGTGCCGCCTGAGGGATCGAAGGTCACAGGTATTCAATGTTGGTTTTCTGCCTTTCCGCTTACTTGCAGAGATTTCTCCAGATAATCTGAATCTTTTGATGATATTATGGACTGTAGATGATGAAATCCCTAAATTCCTTGCAATTGCATGTTGAGAAATGTTGTTCTTAAACTGTTGGACTATTTGTTCTCCCAGTTGTTCACAAAGTGGTGAACCTCTCTGCATCCTTGCTTGTGAACGACTGAGCCTTTCAGGGATGCTCCCTTTATACCCAGTCATAACACTCACCTGTTTCCAACTAACCTGTTCACCTGTGGAATGTTCCAAACAGGTGTTTTTTGAGCATTCCTCAACTTTCCCAGTCTTTTGTTACTCCTGTCCTTCCAACTTCTTTGGAACGTGTTGCAGGCATCAAATTCAAAATGAGTGAATATTTGCAAAAAACAATAAAGTTTATCTGTTTGAACATTAAATATCTTGTCTTCGTAGTGTATTCAGTTGAATATAGGTTGAAAAGGATTTGTAAATCAATGTATACTGTTTTTATTTATGTTTTACACAATGTCCCAATTTCATTGGAATTGGGGTTGTAAGTCATGGCCACACACATTCTTTTTATTTATACAGGATGTCACCAGTGGGGCTCTGCATGGACACAAAATATCCAAGCATTTTCATTTGTGACTTTTTTTTTTATCAAGTCAAACTGTTTGTATACAAAAGATGCTGATGTGACTGGTTCCTCTCACATAGGGACAATTGAGTTTCAGTCCAAAATGCTGTATATCCATTTGTGACATGCAGCTGAGGTCAATTGAAAGTGTTTTTTTTATCTTATTAAAAATCCCTTAAAAATCATTATTAATGTATTAATGATAATGTAGCATTGATATTTCTTGTATTTGTAAAGCCCACTCCTAACAATGTATATCATAAACTTTTTAAAAGTGGTCTATGGTAAGTGGTAATGCATTTTGCAATGAAAGCCTTCACTTTCTCAGACAGGTGTATTGTTCCTAGGGCTTAACGATTTGGGGGAAAATATTTAATGGTGATTTTTTATTATATCATGACTGCAATTTAAATGACCATAAATCTTAATAAAGTCCAGGCCTGTTATTTTGGCCAGGAAGACCTGAATATCTGCAGTTTATGGCTTAAAGCTTTAATTTTAAATTTAGATTAAATGTTTCCACTTAGTCCTGCGATGGACTGGCGACCTGTCCAGGGTGTATCCTGCCTTCCGCCCGAAGACTGCTGGGATAGCCCCCCCATTGCACTGCAATGCAGCAACTGAGATGATTGGGAAGGGATTATGAATGGGGCTCTGTATGTACAGCATTGCTTAAACCTTTCAAAAATTCAAAACTGATCATATCAACTGATGAAAATAAAATACCTATTGTCAACTCAATAATTCAATGATTAAATAATAATTAAAGAGGAAATCTACCAATTTTTAAAAAAATAAATAATTAAATGGTTATAATGTAAATATAAGAAAATGTAAACATAACAAAAATTTCATCTAGAGAGGTTTGAAGTGAAATGCTCTGTTTTAGATGAAAAAAAAAAACCAAAGGTCAGAATTGTTCACAGTAATGTTGATAGGAACCAGACTTCTGAAGAGTTTTAATGCCTCTGAAAGCTCATTCACAGAGAGTTATATGCTGCCTGATGTCTGACACATTGATTTGTGATAAAGTTTTGGCTTAAAATGTTTTTTATTCAATTCATTTTAATCCATTCAGGGGACATGCAGGGTGTTGTAAGGCAAAATAGAAAAGAAAAAAAAAAAACTTTTTTCAGGTTTATGTTTATTTTAGCAACATTGCATATAAAAACTGAGAAGATGTGTAGGTTCACTGGTGGTTTGGATAGTAAACAACATGGCCCTACTTGACCTATGGTTTGTACAGTGCACCACTTCACATCAAGCCACTTTTACTATTTACTGTATGTTCCTCCACAATTAATCACTTCACACTGAGCCACTCTGAACGACTGTTTGCATCTTAAGGACAGAATTATTCAGAAATTTTGAAAACAAAATAGTGGAAGGCACCTTAAGTGAAAATCAAATTTGTACAGTTTTCCACTTATCACAAACAATTAGCCATGATGTTTTATGATCAAAGTTCACTTTTTTCATTTTTGAACTGGAGCTACGTAGGGTAATGTTCTCTTGTCCATTTTTTTAATAGAAAACAGTATGTCATACAGTATCAGGACGAACATAAGCAAGCCTTATTAATGACTCAACTTGCAGCAAGTATTTGAGGACTGTTTACATAAAGCTAATTAACATGAGTGTTCATTACTTCTTAGCTACATTAGCCTTGTAGCTTTAGAGATGCTCTCCCACTGGCCCACTAGCCACTGCTACCCCTTTAAGGGAATGCACATGGACTTCTGTGCATTTGCATGAAGAAAGCTTGCAATGTTCATGAATTTCCTACGGGAATCATACTTAAAATCTTTCTAAAAAGGTTTCCAGATCACATGATCTGACCAAAACAAAGGCACTATGTGCAGAAACAGTATACTCAGGATAGCGTAGGTCATTATGGAGATGAATCGCCCATATTAACCCTGCACAAAAACATCCATAGGCTAGTTTTTGAAGACTTAGATGTAATCCTCTGTAGTTCAGAATGGGTCCTGTAATTTCCTTCAAATGCTGCGTATTACACTGACAAGCATATGGAACCAACTTTCAATGGAAAAAAAGCGGCCTGACAATTTGGGGGATTTTCTCTGGATCAGAAATATGATTTAAATGGCCACATTGCTGTCCATTTCATTTCTTAAATGAGTCTTTGATTGAGTGAAACCAGAAATGAGGCATGCTTGATTCCTCACGTATTTCATCACTCACTCACACACACACACACACACACACACACACACACACAGAGAGAGAGAGAACAGCCCCAGTGTGAAATGCTTCAGATTTATTCAAAATGACCAAAGATGTTTTCAGAATGATACTGGCAGAAAGTCAAAAAACAAGCAATTATAAATTCTTTAACAGAAAACAGTGTCAGCTTTGTACAATAAATATCAAGTTATAGACCCATTTTGCACATAGTACTCAAAAATGCACTAATTGACCTTCATGACATTCTGGGCCCAGCTTCACAAAAGTGTACCACAAACATCAGTGTAAGACATTAGAGTGCTCAAGACTATTTCAACACTGATGGAAACCAGGCCGAGCACATTAGAGTGCTCTCGAATAAAAGCAGGGTTTACTTTGTTTTGATGGTTGAGCTTACAAATATATGTTCAAATATAAATATCTGATTAACTTGACTGTCAACAGCATTTGGATTAGAATTGAGACTAAATTGTTTAGAATAAGTTTAGGGTTAGGTTTTCTGAGAAGGAGAAGTTTGAGGAGTATGTTAAGTCTTAATTAAACTTAACTTTTTCCTTAATTGATATTTAGTTAAATGTAATTTAAAGACAAAGTGCACATCAACAAAAGTAGTGGACCATCAAAATAATGTGCCAACAAAAGCAGTGCTCCTAAACCTGGCCCTGTAGGGATGGTGTTGGAGAATTTTTTAAAATGAATTTGAATGATTTATTGATATCATGATGAATTAGGTCATGTTACATCACAATATGTTTTTCTAAGAATATCATGTCATGTGGATATAGTCAGCTCAAAGAAGACTGACAAACTGCACGCTTCATTACAAAGAGAGCACAATTAGGTCTGTTTAACTGGAAACTGAAAAGTGTAGCACTGTAACTTATCAAAGTTCAGAAAACTAAATACTGTGATGCACATTGTGTATCATAAAAATGCATCATGATGTTATACCTTTGCCATATTGCTCACCGCTAAATGACATCATTGTAATGGGTTGCTGCCAGCTTCCTTTCTGTTTGTCATGTTAGCATGTTTGGCCAAACTGTTCTGTTAACAACCCCTTATTGAGTTGAGGTACAGAAAAAACTCTAGGATCGGGAAACACTTGAATAAATCAAGCCCACTGAAAGCACTCAGTACTCCATGTCACTACAGCCAACGAGAGAGGTGCATTTTTCACTTCATTTTTCAGGCAGTTCCTCAAAGAAAATGAACAGAGAGAAAACACAGGCATCTTTTCCACAACGCCTCCCAAACAGCATTTAGCATTCAATTCACTTCTGGCTTTTTGCTTGTTTGTCTTCCTGAGTTTGAGCACATTAGTTAAACGAAAGCCCATTTTGGCAGGTGGTTAATAACCACAGCTGGATAAAGCACTAACTCCTACATTCTTGCACAGGGTGGTGGGCCACATTCTGTAGATAAGGAGCAGAATGTTGGAGGGGGGCATGTCCTGTTGCAGTCAACATTTCATTCAGCCCTAGACCGCGACCTTAAAGCCAATCGAGTGTTGGGTTACAGCAGAGAAGCTGGTACAGCTCAGTAAGCCAGCAGAAATGAGCGAGGCTCCTTCTGGCCAAGTTCTCTCTTCCTCTTTCTCTCTCTCATAACCCCCGTGCCACACAGAAGGGACCTTTGTGAAAGCGATCCGGCTGCTGACCAGTGAGCGAGCGCTGTTTAATTAACCTTCTCTCCAGCCTCTCTCACCACACTCTCCTGTTTTCTCAGGAGGGTCAGAAAAAGAAAGGCATAATCTCTCATTCCAGCACACCTTAGACAGACACACACACACACACACACACACACACACACGTTTGCTTTCAATCAGGAGAGGGAGGTGGGGGGGTTCCTTTCCTCGACTCTATTATAATAATGCAGAATTGCTGTTGTTGCACGGCAGGCCCGGAAATTGGCTCTCTAAGACTGGAAGAGGGCTGGGTTTTCAGTGAGGGGGGCGAAAACAGTTGGGGAACATCCTGGCGACCGCTAGCCCAGACGAGGGGGAACAATAGTGCCTCTCCGACCTCGCTGCCCGAGAGAGAGAGAGAGAGAGAGAGAGAGAGAGAGAGAGAGAGAGAGAGAGAGAGAGAGAGAGAGAGAGAGAGAGAGAGAGAGAGAGAGAGAGAGAGAGAGAGAGTGATTAAGATTGGATCTGAAAGGTCTGAAAGCTTTTAATAGTGCATAAAACAACTGAAATGCCCAAAGAGAGGAACAAATTCATTGAGAGAGAGAAAAAAAAAGAAAGAACAAGAAAGAAAAAGGTGAAAAGAGAAAAAGGGAGAAAAGAAAAGAGAGGGTGTAAGAGAATTTTGGAGAAAGAGAATGTGCAAGAGAAAGAGAGCATGTAAGAACAGAGTGCAAGAGAATGTCGGAGTAAGACAGACAAGAGAAATGAAAGAGGGACTGTAAAAGTGGTGGAGAGAGAAAGACAAAAGAGTATGAGAGAGAAGAAAGAGAGCATGTGCAAAAGAATGGTAGAGGGAGCGAGAGAGTGAGAAAAGAGGAAAAGAAAGCAAGAGAGATGCAGAGGGAGAAAAAGAAAGAAAGAGGCAGAGAAAGAATGAGAGACCATCAGAAAACGAGAAAAAAAGTGATATAGAGAAAAGGACGGATAAAGGAGAAGAGAAAAATGAGATTAAGGGAGACAGAATGGGAATGGGAGACAGATGGATAGATGGATAATAGATGGCTTAAGATTGGATCTGAAAGAACTGAAAGCTTTTAACAGTGCATAAACAACTGAAATGCCCAAAGAGAGGAACGAATTCACTGAAGCTACAAAGATGGGAGATTTTAAAAGCATATGAGGGCAACAGTGTTGGCGAGTGTGCAGAGGACGAGCACTACAGTAAATAAACTGCAGGAGCCTCTCCCAGCGCCGGGCTGCGTTTCCTCTCAGAGCGTGCTCTAATGTCATGATTGGATCGTCAGCGCTGGTGAAACAAAAGGAGCGAGCGATCAGACGAGATGATCTGCCAAGGTTGTGTGAGGTCACGGCGAAGGCAGGCGAGGAAGACAGTGGATTAAAGGCTACGCCCAGCATCGCACTCAGCGGGTGCAGAGCATAAAAAGGAGTAAAAACAGTGCTGAAAGGCCGCATACCCCACCCACCCTGATCTGATTATCAGTAATCAAAATCAGCGGCGTCAAAAAGAGAGATGAAGTCCCTGAAGCAATGACGCCATGAGAGCATCTCATAACAGAAAGAGAAAGAGAGAGAGAGAAAATATCAAAAGGAGGGACAGGAAAAGAAAAGAACTTGAGAGAAGAGCGACAGAATAAAGAAAAAAAAAGAGATGAAAGCAAGACAGAAAAAAGAAACAGAAGACAGAAGAACAAGATAGACAGAAATAAGGAAAATAGCTAAAGAAAGAGGGAGTAAAGAGAAGAAAAAGACAGAAAAGAGAAAGAAGTAAAAGGACAAAAAGGACAGAGAAAGTTACAGAGGCTATAAGAAATAAGAAATAAGAAAAAGACAGTGTGAGAGCAAAAATAGGACAAAAGAGAGAAAGGAAAATGAAAAAAAGACAAAAAAAGAGAAATAGAAAGCGTATGTGGGAGTGAGTCCATGGGTGTGCGTGTACAAGAGAGGAGTGTGAAAAAGAGAGAAAGAAACAGTGTCCTCTAGTGGCAAAAGCATGAATGACAGTCTGCAGGTCCATTAGAGGACTGAAGGTAAAAACACTGCAGGAGCTGCAGCCTCAAACAGTGAAAACCTGAGCAGCCCCTCCACTGCGCTACATAACAGACACAGACATGTCCAGCACTGTGACAGTGAGGCGTCTGAGACCAATACTGACAAACACTGAGCCTTTGAGGTCATTACATGAGGAATGGAAGAGAAATCCAAGTGTCCATTGTTCATTATGGACAGGAATTGAGGGAGTTGGAAAATCAGCTACAGTGGCTTAAATCATGACTCAGGTCACAAACCTCTCCAACATCTAGAGCAGTGCTGGCTGCAGGCCAGCTTAAGTCTAGCTCATACATGAACAGTTAGAAACTGGCATGGGACAGCAACACTTCAGGCTTGAATTACGCAAGGTATCTGAGCTCTGGCTCAAGTCTGGGCAGAACAGCGACAGGACAGCAGCAGTGAGTTCTTTCTGCGAGGCTGAGAGGGTGATTGAGTGCGAAGGGCACGCAAGACAGAGTGTGTGACTTTTAAACATGATACACCCTCGTCTCATCTCTCGCCCACTTCCCACAGCGATTGTCTGACCTAGGCAAGTTCAGACACGTCACCTAGAACACAAACACAGACCACTGCAGATCTTTCCCAGAATGCCTCGCCTCACCTCACCAGCCATGGCTTCCTACTGAGATCACACAGAAACCTTAAAGGGAAATTCCACAGATCAAAAATTTCTGCATAATTAAATCATGCAGATGTAAACAGTGATTCAGTGTGTTTTCAAGTGAAATGATCTGTTCGAGGGAAATTTAAAGAACTGTGAAGAACTGTTCACAGTGGTGGTGATAGGAACCAGATTATTGACTGTTTAATGTCTCTAAGAACTCCCTCCCAAAAATGAATGTCAAACATATGCTGCCTGATGTCTGAGATGTTGTTTTAAGACAGTTTTAAGGTAATGTTATTTTTTTTAATACATTCATGGTGGAGAGGTACATGCAGGTAAGGTAAATGTTTTCTGATTTACCACTATTTTGCGAACATTATGTATAAAAAGAAAGCAGAAGACATGCATTTACACCAGTCCTTTGGACAATAAGTAAGGTAGCTATTTGAGCTGTGGACATCACAACCCCTGGTTGCTATCATCACACAAAAAGTAAAGAAAAAGTCTGTAAGCTTCTCTACAATTAACCATTTCATATCACATTCTGAATGAGCAATGGCTAAAATTAGCAAAAGCTTGCAAAAAATGTGCGGGTTAGGGAGTACATAAGGAAACAGTATGCTTAACACAGACTTCAAGATCCCTGAACATAAGATCACTGTTACAACAAAACCCCAGAAGTGGTAACCTTATAAAAAGGAGAAAGGAGGGGAAAAAAAAGTGAATGTATGGTATTGCAATATTTTTTCCAAAGTAATTCCAAGTCCATGTGTAATAATTTATTCACTCAATGTAAAGAGTGAAGAGTAGCAGGCATTTTCAAATTCTGTAAAATAAATAAACAAACAAACAAACAAAAAAATAAAAGGGTTGGGCAGCGTGGCAATATTTTATTGTATCATGATAAATTACATCACAGTAAGCCTTTCTGAGCATACTGTCAATAGGGCTAAGTATCATTCAAAATGTTTTGATACTGATACAAATGCCAATACCTTAACTTTGATACAGACTCTAACTGATGCTTTCCCTCTCATCGATACCTTCTTTTAAAATTCAAACCAAAAGGGGGTGTGGCTTAAACCAGACATGAGTTTGAGGTGCTACAAATTATCTTTTACTGAGCACATCAGACTGCAAACTAATTAAGAAGCGCTGACGTTAATAACGTGCATAACGTTGCTGTCCAGAAGCTCATTTGAGCTCAGCAGCTGTCCTTTACACTGTGTGGATTGGACAAACAGAAATGAATAAAATCTCTCTACATTAACTTACAATAAAAGTAAAGAACATTTTTGCCTTTTCTTGTAAAGTCACTGTTATGGACAGCAACGATAAGCAATATTATTTAGACAGCCAATTAGCTGTCTGGATTCTGGAACAAGCATGATTATTGGCCCACTGACACTGATAAAACTGAAAAATTGAATGCCATGGAATTTTTCAATAATTTTAATAGTACTGACGTAGTAACAACAAATTATTTCATCAGTACTAACAGAACACTGACCAACTGCATATTTCATTACAAAAAGATCAAAATAACCATGTTTAACAGGATTTAGTGCATCATGCAAAATGTAAAAAAAAAATGTATTCATCATTTTGGCTTTTGCCAACATAAACTTCAGAAAAACTTCATAATACCTATCATGTACTGTAATAATATCATGTATTGCGATATTACATTTTTGTCTTGTTGCCCAACCCTAGTATTGAGGTTCTGATATTACAGTGATGAGTGATTTGTGTATGTGTGAGCATGGGAATGTACTAAACAGGCTTTGGTCAAAATAAGAATGTTTTGGTGATATTAGAGGCTTTACGGAAAAAATCTGGATCAGGAATTGCACGTAGCAGTAACAGATTGTCCAGTGGGTGCATGTAGATGTGAGAATTTATGTGCTTATTAGAACAGTCTTTGGTCTAGTCAGGCATTTTTGGTGATATACTTTGGTGGTATGGTGGCAGCGTCCATAGAGATTTGCACCAGCAGTGATTTGTGTGGAGTAACTGGTACTCCAGTGATGCCCATGGTGTGTGTGTGCACTGTGTAGCAGTCAGTGGCAGGTTGTGTTTAATGTCAACAGCAGTGTCTATGCCTTTCATATGCTTTCCCATCAATGGCCTCCAGCTTCAAGATAAGCTGGAGAAGAAATGAAACCTCCAGTAGCGGGACACCATGTCCAGGCATGCCCCGCTCTGCTGGTATTAAAGCAGCCTGGAGCCATGCTCACACTGTGTCAGTAACACAAACCCCACAATACCTCCCACACAGGAACATTCAGGTGGTGACTGGACGATCCGATCCCGGCTTAGATGAGCGTTCATGTGAAGGAAACAGGGTTTCTGTACGAATCTCTCCTACCAAAGTCCAGAAGACAATCCTCCTCAGTTAAACAGGATCGAGTCAGGATCTCTGTTGGCCATCTGAGCCATGTGCTTCAAAATGTCCTTCTTAGTGATGATCCCCAACAGACACCTACAGAGACAGAGCGAGAGCGACAGAGAGAGAGACAGAGCGAGAGCGACAGAGAGAGAGACAGAGCGAGAGCGACAGGGAGACACAGAGAGACACAGAGACCAAAGAAGGGGGAAAGAGACAGAGTGAATGCAGGAAAAGGCAGAAAGAAGAAAGAAAGGGAAAAGGACAAAGAAAAAAAGAAAGGATGAGAGAGCAGGGGGAAGAGGGACGGGGTAAAAAAGGGAAAGGGAGAATGAGTGAAAGTGGCAGAAGGATGAAAGAGAAAGGGGGAAGAAAGAGGGGAAAGACAAAAGAGGGAAAGACAGAAAAAGAAGAGTGAAAGAGTGAAGAAAGTGAAAGAGTGAGAGAAAGAATGATGGGGAGAGAGTAAAAACCAGGTGAAGGAAAGTAAGGAAGAAAGACAAATTGTGACAGTTACAGAAAGAGAAAGAAAAGATTGACAGGTGAAAATTATTTCAGTTGAGTAGTAACAAAAACAACTATCCTAATAGTGACACACAAGCAAGACAGAAGAGCTTCGTTAGTTTTACTCTGGAAAAAGAAATGTGTGCACACTTATACACACATGAATATTCCACATGCGTGCGTGCGTGCGCGCGTGTGTGTGTGTCCTGAACAGTTTCTCAATCCCTCAATCGCTCACAGATGTCATTTCCATTTGTTGTGCTGGGAGTAAGTCTGGCTCCAGGGATGCAAAGAAAGATAAACAGCCTGCTCATCTTTCACTTGTGTGCACACACACACACACACACACACACACACACACACACACACACACACACACACACACACACACACACACACACACACATATCAATCCAGTTAAGTTAAAGGCAAAACATAGCCCAGAGATGCCTCTGCTGGAGGCTATAGAGCATAATGAGCTGAGAGATTGTGATTTCAAGGGTCAAAGCCACAATTATGTTTTCAGTGCTTAAAGTCAGGAACCACCCAACTAGCAGTAACAAGCATAATGCTAGACTAATCCCCCATTATCATTTTGTATTAAAAAAGAGAAGCTCAAAACATTTGTTTATATATATATATATATATATATATATATATATATATATATATATATATATATATATATATACACACACACACATACACATACACACATACACAAATACATAGTGGACTGACAAACTGTTTGAGTTCCATTATTCAGTTATAGGAAAACAAGAACAAACTGACATATGCCTAATATATACTCACCGGCCACTTTAGTTGCTTGTTAACACAAATAGCTAATCAGCCAGTCACATGGCTGCAACTCAGTGCATTTAGGCATGTAAAGGTAGTCAAGACAACTTGCTAAAGTGGAAACCGAGTTTCAGAATGGGGAAGAAAGGGGATTTAAGTGACTTTGAACATGGCATGGTTGTTGGTGCCAGACGGGCTGGTCTGAGTAACTGAGTTTTGAAATCTGAAATCTGAGTTTCAGAAAAAGCTGATCTACTGGGATTTTCACACACAACCATCTCTAGGGTTTACAGAGAATGGTCCATAAAAGAGAAAATATCCAGTGAGCGGCAGTTAATAACCACTTGTTACAACCAAGGAATACAGAATACCATCTCTGAATGCACAACACTTCGAACCTTGATGATGGGCTACAGCAGCAGAAGACCACACTGGGTACCACTCCCGTCAGCTAAGAACAAGAAACTGAGACTACAATTTGCAGGGGCTCACCGAAATTGGACAATAGAAGATTGGAAAAATGTTGCCTGGTCTGACGAGTCTCGATTTCAGCTGCGGCATTCAGGTGATAGGGTCAGAATTTGGCATAAACAACATGAAAGCATGGATCCATCCTGCATTGCATCAACGGTTCAGGCTGGTGGTGGTGGTGTGATGGTGTAGGGGATATTTTCTTGGCACACTTTGGGCCCCCTAGTACCAACTGAGCATCGTTTAGATGCCGCAGCCTACCCGAGTATTGTTGCTGACCATGTCCATCCCTATATGACCACAGTGTGCCCAGCAGGATAATGCACAATGTCACAAAGCTCATATCATCTCAAACTGGTGTCTTGAACATGACAATGAGTTCAAGTTCAATGAGAGCACCTTTGGGATGTGGTGGAATGGGAGATTCACATCATAGATGTGCAGCCGACAAATCTGCAGCAACTGCGTGATGCTATCATATCAATATGGACCACAATCTCTGAGGAATGTTTCCAACACCTTGTTGAAAGTATGCCACGAAGAATTAAGGCAGTTCTGAAGGCAAAAGGGGGTCCAACCTTTTACTAGCAAGGTGTACCTAATAAAGTGGCTGGTGAGTGTATAAAGGAAATGTATTAATGTGCTGAAATATGTTCAGGCCTTGCATGTAACACTAAGCCAGACAGAGTCAGTTTGTGTCAGTAATTGACAATGTAAATTAACCATATTTTTAAATACACACCCATTCTGTGTGACAAGGCACTGGCGGAGGCCAAGCTTGCGGAAGATATCTACAGTGATCTCCATGGGTGTGTGGTCAGTGATGGCCAGTGGACTGAGGTCCAGGATGGGGCGCAAACTGAGTGGAGGAGGACCACCCTGGTAGGGGTGGGAAGGAGTGTGTTCAGTAAAGAGTACACGCGATGCTCCTACAATGCCATCCTGGCAACAACGTGCATTATCTGGAAGAGAGGAAATCAGAATGGAGGTGTTTTAGGGTTTAGCAAAGTGGAGTTTGTGATCCAGAACTAATCATCCAACATCAGTACCTGACCTCACTAATGCTTTTGTGCCAGAATGCAATGAAATACTCATAGTAAATGTTCTATAGCAAACATCTAGTATAAAACCTCTCCAAAAGAGTAGAAACTGTTACTGCAGCAAAGGGGATACAAATGTCCTATAAAAACCTTGATTTCAGAAGAAATGATGGATGAACAGCATATGATGAATGTCTACCTACTCCTGCTCAGGGGAACTTTTACAACTCAGTTTACACCCACTGGTTTGACTGGGGAGACAAACTGTTAATAAATGACTAAATAAAAAATCTGCTCTGATAATGCATACCAAGCCTGCTTCCTTGTTTCACCTTGAATAACTGGAAGGGCCTGGAGAGTGGCCAAGTTTCATGCTAAAATGGTTCTGGCCATTCCTTGGTTTCTCCCTCTGTCCACATGCTCAAACAAAAAATGAACCAAATACACACTTTAGACCAGCTCACCTATCGATATCACCAGGTCCCTTCGCAGCACAAAGCCCACCAGTCTCTGAGACTGATGTGAGACCACCACGGGGAAGCCACTGTATGATGTGTCAGATATCATCCCCTCCACCTCCTCCACGGTCATTCCATCCTGCGTTAGGACAGACAGTGGAGGGTCATTCCTCCTCGGCCGCATCACGTCCATGGCCAGCGTCTTTTGCTCAAACTCCTCTTTGGGCTCCAGGAAAGGGTAACCGTTGAGGCGGATGTGTGCCTCATAGATGCCCTCTCGGCCCAGAGCATCTGCCACCCACTTACTAGTCATGGTGGCTGCCATCAAAGGCACGATGTACTCCAGTCCACCAGTTAACTCAAACATGATAACCACCAGAGAGACAGTCATTCTTGTAACACCACCTAGATGGAGGTAAAGACATGGTGATAATGGTCAGAAAAATTGAGGGTCTGTAGCTGTCAGGTGATATAGGGAGACCTAGGGGTCACTCACATAACCTTGTAACATGTCCATAAATATGTCATAGTGTCATAGGCATCACACAGATCAACTGGAGCTTTTATAATAATTCACTCTTTAAAAAAGATGTTTTTTTAGGGCTCTTTAGCAATGACAATGGTTCTATATAGAACCATGAACACTCAAAGAATTATTCGCATGGTAAAATGGTTCTTCAGATTGATGGAGAATGTGTTGTAATACAGAACCCTTTTCGAAGAGGGTTCTATGTTTTACCAAAAAGGGTTCTTCTATTTGTCTAATGTCTAGCTTGTAAGAACAGAAGAACACTTTGGTGCTATACAGAATCCTTTTCGGAAAGGTTCTATGTAAAGTCATACACAACACACACTCCATCAATCTGAAGAACCATTTCACCATGCAAAGAACCATCTAAGCATGCACTCTTTACAAGTAATGGGTTGACCACTGTCTTTACTGAAGAACCCATAAAGAACCATCTTTTTTTAGGAGTGTATACAAACAAGTTTGTGGAGTTATTCTCTGTTTCTCAAATACTCATATTTATCATAGAATGACAGACAGATCATTTTATTAACCCCAGATGGAAATTCACACATCACAGCAGCAGCAAAGGAATAGTACTTCTATTAAAAGTAAGAGTAATAAATATGCATTTGTATATGAAACTAAATAAATAAGAAAACCAGTTAACTGCTTTTTTAACTAGAAAAAAAAAATTATTACTACCTATAAACTAACTGTTAAACCTGTTTATTTTAATGTTCTCCTTTTAAAATAGGATGTGAACCAAAACATGTGGTACAAGCAAAATAAAATGTTTTTAAATTTACAAGCAAAATTAAATATGGTCACTGTGTTCCAGTAAAGAGATCAAATTACAAAATATCTTTTTTTTGCAAAAATATACATTATAATATTAAGCTTTAAAATTACTCAGACAAGAGTATACAGATTGTGAAGAGCAGCAAAAAAAAAAAAATACATTTTCAGATACTTACTTTGTCACAGCAATGAGAATTCGGTCATTTAAAGTGGGTCCCAGTTTAGAAGAGCAGAGTTCAGGGATGGTCAAGGAAAAAGAAAGGACAAAGATTGAGGGAAAGGAAAATGAAGTGACACATGAGGGTAGAGAAGGCAGCAGGATGGAAAGAAAGACAAAGAAGGAGGAATGGTAAAAGGGGAAGGAATAAAGAGACAGAGACATGAAGTCAAATATTAAGAGAGTGTTCCGGGGGGAGAAAGGAGAGAAGAAGATTAAGTGAGAAATTAGAAGAGAAAGATGAATGAAGACAGACAAAAAAAGGAAAAGGAGAAGAAAAAAGAGAGAAATAAATGGATACAGAGGAAGAATAAAACATTGTTGAGAGACTGTGCAGAGATTTGGAATGGAGAAAGAAGGCTGATGAAAGAGAAAGGCAGCAGAATGGAAAGAAAGAAAGAAGGGAAGGAGAGACATTGAAAGAGGGGCTAAAGAAACGGGAAAAGAAAAAAATATATACAGACGTGCAGAGATGGTGAAGGAACAAGAGATTAATTAATTGAGAAGGCATAATGAAGGGAGACAGAGAAAGTGTGGAAGAAAAAGAGAACAGGAGTGGAATGAAGCGACCGACAAGAAGAACGTTTTTGATGAAGAGTGCACAGAGGAAGCCAAGCGTTCTCACGAAATGGGTTTGCACACAAGCATTTTTTCATTCATGCAAAATTAACAAGGCAGCCACAATCGGGATTTGACAAAGTTTTACATATGCAAGAATGTTTGTTCCTGCACTGTCACGGAAGACTGAGCCAAGAATTTAGTGGAGATTGTAGATCAAAGAGCAGAGCTCCATAATAACGACAACAACCCATTTGGAAAATCCAAACAGCCGAATACACATTTTCCTCATCAGATGGGATTCCATAGCTCAGTGATCTCCATTTAACATCCCTCAGCCAGGCCCGGCTCCAGCACGGCTTACAGCGCACATGTGCGTGCCAGCTTAAAGCTTTATGAGCTGTGAAACTTCTGGGCTACAAACGGGCAACAACGATTGACACTGAGGATCAAGGTTTTAGTTAAACAAACACTACTAATTAAAAATATGAGCAAGCACATTCCTGTTGGTGGAAAGTAGATGGGTGGGCCATGGAGGGGTCTGCTTTAAGCAAAGGTGAAAGTCTTTTATTGTTGTCATTCTGCTTTACATTCAATGCACATCATACTGTAAATATACTCATCATATGTATATGAATCAATCACAAATAGATTTAAAAAAATCACGATGTGCATTTTTATATGAGCACATATCTATTTGCATTTATATATCTGTGCATGTTATATGTGAAATATAGTTAGTGTTATCAAATGTTTTCATTGCATGTTTAGTTATTAAAACTGTACTGGTCTTTGGATGCAGCATTTGACACTAACTTGTTATGCGACCTGACTTTTTAGATAATTTTTAATTAAACAGGGATCTACTTGGACACTCCTGGAAACCTTGGTCCTTGAACTTGAATTTATTCTATTTCAAATAAATAAACATTATGATAATTACACATTTTAATGGTTTTCCTGAAGTTATTCCATGTGACACAGTAAACTGAGCCATCTCCTAAAGCCAGGAGAATGCCACCTACAGGAATGCATGGCACCAACAGTAATGTTTGGTGGAGGAGGGATAATGTTTGGGGCTGTTTTTCAGGGTTTGCAATGGGTCATCTAGTTCCAGTGTGGAGTAAATGTTAATGCTACCGCTTACAGGAACTTTTAGACAATTATATGCTTCCAGCCTTGTGGATCCTGACTTCAGTCCTATTGAACACTAAGGAATGGAATGGAACATCGACGGCACTGCCTTCTTGTCCAACATCAACTTCCCAAATGCTCTTTTGGCTGAATGGGCAGAAATTCCCACAAACACAAGTTAAAGTCTTGCGGAAAGCACTGAGAAGAGTGGAGGCTGTTATAGCAGCAAATGGGGGGCAACTCCATTAAAATAATTAAAATTGATGATGAATGGACCAACAGAAATCCTCCAAAATGCTTAGAAGAAAAGTTGTTTAGTGACTCCCACTAAAAGTAATGTAAAGCAGTCAATTTGGAGATTTTGCTTCAACACCAACCACAGATACATACGCACTTAATTACAAAGTTATGTAATTAATTACTTATTACACTAGATCTACATTCTGTTTTGCAAGCTTTTGTATGTTTCAATGTCAAATCATGTAAATAAAACATTTTAGGCTGTCAGCACAACAATAACTTTCCATCTATTCAGAGGTGGGTTGATTTTAATGGGTTATCACTCTATTAAGAAGTTTTTGACCTGCTACGTGCTCTGTACTTCAACTTAAGTTGTTTCTGGAAAGCTCTGGAAAGTTGTTTACATTTGAGTGCATTTTTGGGATACTGTGGTGCAAGTTTTCATTCCAAAGCTTCATACACCCGATTCCACTTTTTAAAATTAGCTTAGTCCTCATCAATCAATCAATCAATCAATCAATCAATCAATCAATCAATCAATCAATCAATCAATCAATCAATCAATCAAGCAATCAAAGCTTCTGCTTGTTTGGAATGGAGCCCACAGACAGACTGGCCTTTTGTGGATAAGATTGGAAAGAGTGGTTTAAGGCATCTTACCAAGACACGCTGCTGCCCCGAGCATAGCGTAAAGGCCTGGGGTAATGCATTTGGCTCCAAGAGAGCACCAGCCTTTAAACATGGGCCACTCATGGTGATAGTAGGCCAGTTGCTCCATGCCAATGCCCAGCAGCCTGCCGGCTATCGCCCCCACTGCCATGCTGGGGATGAACAGACCAGAGGGCACCTGTGGCAAAGAAGAGCCAAAAAAGTGAGGGGAAAAAGGAACAAAAGGAACAGCTGAAATCCATAAACTGCAGAATACAATTTTCAAGCAGTCATGTTGGCAAACTCTAAACCTACATTTTATATCATGAAAACTAATTAAAATGTGTAGCTAAAATTAATTAAGAATGTAACTGCCTACAAACATCACAAAAATTTCATCTACGTTCTTTTTTAGAAAATCACTTCATATTAACATTTTTACATTTTTAAACATTTTATATACAATAACAGATCTAAATACAATACACTATTCACACCACAAGGAATTTTAATATGTGTTTAAAGGAACTGTTTATTCAATATTTCAATAATTGTATTATATTATATTAAGTAAATAAAATATAAATTATATATTGTTATTATTCATTTACATTAACGTTTTTGGCAATCCATCTGTCTTGAGATTTAATTTCCACTTTTAGAACATAAAAATTCTGAATATTCATTTTATAATAGTTTCTCACCTATTTTATCCTCAACTATAACTCTATTCATCAATCTATATAATTTTTATTTACAGCTTCTTATTAAAGTTCTTAAAGGTATGATTTTACACAGTATTAGCATATCTGAATTAATAAATACATTTATCTGCAACCAGACTGTATTTATAAATGTGAAAATGTTGTTCCAAAAGTGACACCACAACTGTCCAAACCGTGCTCTAAAAAACACAAGGGCTTGCACAGAGAATATTTAGAAATGCACCATCGCTAATATCTAATATATATAAGCTAATATATTTTCATTTAAATATCTGCTGATATATAACCATTTATAAAATGTAGAAAATAGGACTATATCCACCTGGATTAGTATTACGCAGAAAAGTTTTTTGCTTTTTTAATTAATTTGTAGAAGACTGCAAGTACAGTCAAATTAACCAAATGCAGATATTTTAGTCTAGTAACCCAGGGTCGCCTGAACATTCTGCTCTACCAGAGTATAAATATGTCATCAAATATTAGTTTTAAATATCAAATGTAATATCAAAAGTCAAATCAAACATCTGTCTGATGACAATTATATTTATGGATATATCTGCAGATACCAATAACATTGCTGACTGCAACTATCAAAAACAGTACTACAACAGAACGTTTTGAACTTCATAGTAATTTCAGTGTAGTATAGATTGTTGTGCACTTTTTTTAGAGCGGAGTTTGTATTTTTATATTCTAGAAATCTGTAGTAGCTGCACTGTTTAGGTGAATGCCATATTTTCATTACAGTGAGCTGAAAACAGTTGGCCGCTTTTGGGCTGTGTTGCGTATATATATATGCAGTACAAAGTACAGAGATAGAGGCCAGTTCTGAACCTGAAGGCAGCCTAATATTGTTTTTTAAAAAGTGATCTAATAAGGAAGCTTTTATTAGCCGTTATATCTCCCACTTAGTGTGTGTTTCAATGTTAAATCTCAGTGTGTGTCTGCGGGCATAACACCACATAGCAATCTGATTGGTCACTATTCAGCTCATTTACATAAAGTTCATCCAGAACTGTAGAGCAGAGTGCTGATGTGCGTCAGTGGTTTGATGTGTCAGTTATATGCATCTATTGTCTTCTCTCAACACTATGGGACACGCTCAGTTTGATTTAAATAAGCCAAAAAACAAAAACAAAACAAAAGAATCAAATGAAAATTGGTAAGTCATATTGAATGACATCATTGGTTATGTCACACTGCTTAAAATTTCACAACCCGCAACTTAAACCCCTTCCCTGTATTCCCATGTTAGAGAACTGAGATTAGAATTGAGGAACTAGCTGCAGTACCTTCATGCCAAAGGTAACCACAGTGATGAACATTTTAAAGACCAGTGCAAGTACAAGCTGCCAGAGGGCGGTGTAGACCCCTGGTCCTGCTGCCCGGTCGGCTAGCCCATTAGTGGTCATGCTAAAGTTTGCAGCTCTTTCGCCACCTTTGCCTGGAGAGATGTAGTCACACAGCTTTGAGGAGTCCAGCAGGCTGCAGTCATTAAAAAGTTCGGAGATCAGCTCGCTGCTGCTCATGCGGGTGTATTCGTTGGGGAAAGCCAAGACTGCTGTTGCTAGAGCCACCACCACAACCTCCAGTACGGGGTAGTGGCCCAGCCGGGTGGTCTTCCGCCGCCGGCACCAGGCAATATTCGCCCGGATGAAGAGTGCCCCCCACAGACCACCAAAAATACCTAAAAGGACAAAGGGAAAAAGCTCCAGGAAATGCCACGGAGTGTGGAACTCCACATAGAACAGAACCAGGCGACTGTTCCCGAACGGGTTAATGGAGCGCAGAGTGAAAGCCGCCACCAGAGCAGCGAAGAAAGAGCGCCACAATGTCTTCAGAGGGAAGTAGTAGCTGACCTGGACAGAAGAAGAAGCACAAAAATACAGTCAAAACTAAGTGCTACACTACACACTTAAAAAGGGTTCTTTAGTATAGGCAATGGATCTATTTAGAACCATGTTTTATATAGCACTATTTCATGCTTAAATGTTTTTTTTGGATACTTAAATGGTTCTTTGCATGATGGAATGGTTCTTCAGACTGATGGAGAATGTGTTGTATATGGTTCTATATAGAACCTTTTTTCAAATGGCTCTATATTGCATCAAAAAGAGCTTTTCTATTGTTACAAGCTTGACACTGCAGCAATGGCAACAACATTTCTACAGAGAAACACATACCACACACTCTTGAAGTGAAAGGCTGGAGACATGATGAGTGCTCACAACACAACAAAAGGGGTAAATCTGTGAGGTTTGTTCTTTTTTCCATGATAGGACTTTTGTAAGTTGTTTTTTTGTTGATATGGCATGATCTGAACAGTTGACAAACATACTTATTTCTTATTTTCTATAAAAAACATTTTTAAAAGCTAAGTGTCCCCAGTCTTCTGACCAGCAGGGTACACACTTCAGCATGCTGTGTACTTTCACTGATTCATAGCAGTGAAACAGAGGCTGTATACTATGTACCTTGACATGGAACACAGATTTACTTATACATTTTGTTTTCCTTGTTTTGTTTATTTGTTTATATATATTGTTTATATTTTCACTGGTACCGCGACCCTATCTGGATTAAGAGGTCAACGACGATGATGATTTTCACTGGTCTAATTCATACCTCCTCCAGACTGAAAAGCACTCCTCCTATAGGAGCTCCAAACGCTACAGACACACCCACAGCAGACGCTGCAGACAGGACCTGAGAAAAAAAGAACAAACAAAAAAATAAGGGGCAGAAAGACTCACACAAATAATTAACACACTCATATGCAGAGCATAAACACTCCTGTTTGACTTCCATGTTTTAATGATTTTCTAGGTGACAATAAGTTAACACATGAACATTGAGGGAAGGTTTGGCTAATGTAGGGGAAAAAGTTTGCAGGATGCTAATTTGTGGAATATAAGTTTCTATTACTCATTAGCTAAATTAGCTTTGTAGCTTCTATACAAAACTAAAAAGCTAATTTCAGACACCAAATTGGCTGATACCTCTGGGGTGAAAACAAAACCGTTTTGTTATTTTTGCCTGAACAATCCCTTCAATATCAGCTCCAGTCCAGCTGACTCCGATTTAACAGAGAATCTAGAGCATGGCTGTGTGCCTGCTGACCAATCTGTCTAGCTTGGTTAACTTGGCTGTGGTCTGGAATGGTAGGAGGCAAATCTTTACATATTACATTACTGTTCTTAAGCCCACAACACAAAGAAACCTCTCTTCTTTGTTCCTCCCCATCCGCTTCAAAATCTCTCCCCATCCACTTTACCCCTATCTTGTTGTGCATTACTTCAATCACCCACCCCTTCTTTCTTATCTCACCATCACTCCTCCTCCTTTTCCCACTCTCCCCCTTTCCCTTTCACTCTACAGCTCCCTCCTTCATTTCATGAATCCTACCTCTCTCCTCTTGGCCTCGTTCTTGCGGTACTTTGTGAAAAGGTGGCAGAGGATGTTGCCACAGCAACAGGCCACATGCACCAGCGGACCCTCTTTACCCAGACTGAGGCCTGATGACACGGCCAGGACCAGAGTGATGGTCTTTATCAACAACGTCCACTTACCAAGGTAACCTCTGATTATAAAGCCACTGAGGATTGTCTTAATCTGAGAGACAGTGAGAGAGAATAATAAGGGAGAAAAGGTGGGAGGAGGAAGAAATGAGAGGAAAAGATATAAAGAAATAGTATAAGCATTAAGGACAACTTAAAGAGGAGAGACTAATGAAGAAACGTCAAGAGACACATTATCATCAGTAACTCTTAATTCATTAATCTACTCAGGATGTTTGCGTCTGAGGGAGGGCTAGAGTGAAACCGCAGCTTTCCCTGGATTATCATTTGTGTGATAGTGTCTTGTTCTTGGCAGGAACCCACCACTTAAAGGCTCTTTGAGGAAATGGATCATTTTCACTCATTTGGATCCTTTTGTTCAGCAATTTCTTAAGGCTTAATGAATTCAAGCTGTAACAGTGTCTTTCGTCTTAAGGCTTCTTTATCTGACAGTGCAATTTATAAACAAGGTGATGCGCAGCGTTTTTTATACACACGGCTTTACACAAATTATTATGGTCTCTTTAAGGCTTAACTACAGTGGCAGAGGAAATAACTCAAGCAACAGGTGACTTTTCTCTCTCTAGCTGCAGAAACATGACAAACAGACAGGAGTTTTGCTAATGCTCAACTCCATTTTCAAAACACAAACTCATATATACAGTTAATGAAGAGTTGATGCAGAGGATGAGTGTAATGATTCCATTTCGCCTGAGTGAAATAAACAGGGCCAATTAACAGTTTGTTATTAGAAACAAACTAAACTTAGGGGTGACAAAAAAGAAAAACATATTTTAAAAAAGTTTAGTCAGGACAAGTGGACTCGCGTAAAATAAATACCTGACCCCCTCACTGTAGGGGTCAATCATACAGGCCTGTACATTTTCACCCACTTGTGGATAATATGGTAAAAGGTGACTCAAATAACCAAATGCAGAGGTCACTTTATTCACTATTCTTACTAAAAAAAAGTTTGTGACTGTGTATCACATTAATGTGTTGACTATTTGTACTCTATTGTCCACTTACATAAGCATCAATCCCACCAAGACAACTGCTTAACCAATAAAAAACAAAAGACAAAAGATTAAGCAAGGGTAGAAAATGTGTGCATGTGTAAGTTTGTACACACAGATGTTTTACCTCAGGGATTCCTGAGCCGCAGGCATACGGGGCAAAGGCTCTGACTAGGATGACGGCCAGGTATGAGAAGATCAGAGCCCAGCTCACATACATCAGATAGTTCACCACATACGCACTCGCCCCCTAGTGCACACAGACAGAACAGCACCATCAGCACTAAATCATACACACTCCACTCCTTCATGTCCATGCCTGTAAAGCATATGGTACATACTATGCCCATACAACATCCACAAAAACCCATATTGCAAAAATAACAAAGAAACATAAGTTTGTGTCTGGAAAAAAGGTCTTCGTAGTCTGCCTTACAGTAACAGTAAAGAGTGAAACAGGCCCTACTCACCTGTGTTATCTAATAAGATATGAAACTGAAGATATTATCTAAGTGTGGTGAACAATGAAGAGTAAGAGTTCATAAGCTCAAATGCTCGAAGCCCAAACATGGTTTTAGACAAATAAGCTTACAAAGTTTCAAAACATATAGTTGCAACTTCCTGTTGTGGTTTAACACTTTCAGCCACTAGATGGAGTCATTACCACTACACATCCTGAGCCACAGCGGAAGAGTGATTCAGCCACTAACATCTACAGCAAAATATCTGCTCCTGGGCTTTGAATGACAAAACGTTATAAATGTTTTTTATGAAACAACTATCTGGAGAGGGGAAATACCCTGATGTATCAGATTCAGATCCTATTAGAGAACACAATGTTTCATCTACAAACTGGAATGGCATATGAGAAAGAGAAACAATATGGCTTGTTTGTGTGCGCCTGTGTATGTCCACCAGAACCCACCTCAGGGACTCCCACCATAAGCTCAGCCCAGCTCTTCCACTGGGGGCATTTATTTCTCCTCTGGAAGGTGGTCTCATTGGATTTCCAGCAGCAGTGCTCATGAGTGAACCAGAAACCTTTCATACAAAAACCCTCCTTCAGGTCTGTCAGCCAGTGAGCTGCAATGTCTATACCTCCAGCTAAGGCTCCTGAGGAGAAGACAGAGAAAGATAAAGCTATCTGAAGTGATCTGAAACAGAATGTGTGTGTGTGTGTGAGAGAGTGAGAGTGAGAGTGAGAGTGAGAGAGAGATATTGATTGCCGGCGGGGGGGGGGGGGGGGGGAGAGAGAGAGAGAGAGAGAGAGAGAGAGAGAGAGAGAGAGAGAGAGAGAGAGAGAGAGAGAGAGAGAGAGAGAGAGAGAGAGAGAGATATTGATTGCCGGGGGGGGGGGATAAGAGGAAAACAGAAGACGATAAAGACAAAGACTTACACTATCAAACCATGTATACTGTGTGCAGGATCATAAAATACATGTATCTCTTACTTACGGATCATAATTTCTGAAATATGTTAAATAATATTAAAAGATCTAGGGAGTGTACAAAATAAACACTAATGCCACTAACATTGGCCATTTTATCATTTAGGTGCACTTTGTACTGTCGTTGACCGTCTGTGGTTACAGAATTTCAGACTCCCTCTAGTATAGTGTGCTAAATTGTGCAGCAATACATGAACTGTAGTCATTTTGAAAATCTACAACATGCATCTATATGGTGTTTCTGATCAAACAGCCAATGCGTATGCATATTTCATGTGGTGTTTGTTAGTTTGTACACCCCTGCATATACAGAGAGACAGAGAAAGAGACGAGAATGAGAGATAAACAGATACTGACCACCAGCAGTCTTCATAGAGATATTACTAGTTAGAAGTTTCTTTTTTTCTCCTTACAACATACATATTCACAGCTCGTATAACTCACTCTCCACCACTCAACAGCATCTCTGAGGAGATTTTTCCCTTTACTACTGCGTTGCATATGGTTGACAATTAAAAGAGCATCCCGGCCTAAGACTAGGATTTAATATGTTATTTGTTATGTAATATTCTGTAGCACATCACTGCATCCTTCAGACTCATCTGTTTCTATCCAATGTGGCCAACTACAGCACAAATACAGAAGCGATACTCTGCTTCCAAGCAGTGACATTAGTAACCTGGCTTGCTTCAGCATTAGCCAGCTAGCATTCTAAAAAATAATTCAAACAGCTCTCCATCAAGTATCCACCCTAACGTGCTTGTAGTTTTTTTGTTTTAATTACTGATCACATTCAGGATACACCATCTGAAGGTTTTTTCACAAGTCTTTAAACCAGAAAATCTAAAACTACAAGTCGGCATGTTTACAACAGATGGAGCAATAGTTACATTTTTAATTTTAGCCAGAGTGTCAGCAGTTTTGTGACCATGGATGTCATAAAAGGTCAAAATTCAGCAGTGCAAAAGTTTCTAAACTGCCTATTCACAGGAAATTACACTGAAAACCTCTCAATTATTTACCATTGCAATTTGAACATTTTCCATGGCTCAGTATATTTTGGCAGCAGCCTCTAGCTCGGGTTTTGGGAAAACTGCCCCGCCCCATGTAAAAGTGACACACTTCCTTGTATAAATGTTACTAATGTTGCTGTTTTGTTAGTATAAGATGTGTGTATGTGTTATGGGTTAGTTAACATGAGTCTTGTATTTACCACAGAGTGAAGGGCTATGGCTAGTAGTGACTTTGTTTATGTGCCTTTACTGCTGGTGTTAATTAAGAGCACTTCTTGTAGCAGAAACCATGTCTCCTTCCTAGCCAAGGCACTACAACATCATCAGTTACACCGCTTATGTGAGTATACTACAATCACATAAGCAAATGTCACCGAGGACGTTATGCAAAAGAGTAAACAAGAAATGAAAAGGTAAACAGATGCGTGGAATTGAGAGGGTCACTGACCTGACAGTAGTCCGATGAGAAGCATGAGAAGCCACCCAGAGAAAGCATCAATTAAACTCAAGAGCAGAGCCAGGTCAGACTGCTTCTTCTGTCGGTTGATCTGAGAGACAGATAAAAAAATGTTTGTATGTACTTAACATGCTCGACAGCCCATCAGAAGTTTGGGAACACCTAGCTTGTTTTTAATACAAATGAGTAATGCTTTGTCATTTGGCAATAATTTAACACTAAAGGCTCAGCAGGTTTATTTGGAGTAAAAAAGAAAATCTACATAAAATATTTTTGACAGCTACATAGGGAACAATGCCATTCCGTTTGTTATGAGATCAGCAATCAGCCCTCAAACCTTCCGGCCAATTAACACCACCTTTTGAGACAGGAGCTTCAACATAGCCTAAGCTTTCAACATGAGCTAAAAACATTGAGGTATTAGGAAAACTGTTATATCATTGCTTAGGAAACTCTTCTTCATACCAAGGAAGATGCACGTCGAGCCTTGCAATACATACAGTATTACTCAATAAGTGTTTTTGCTAAAACATTTGCAGGCGTTTTACCTACATAACTCTCTAATACTTACACAAAAAGTTGTTATTTCTGCATTTTAATCCACTCTTCACTTTTAATAACATGCTTTCTCAGGGCTGTAGTTTTAATAGGCACATGGTCTACTACAGCTGATTTTTTAAACAAGCAAACACTGAATAGGAATGTACTTTATAGTTGTATACACAAGTGTTACTTTGACAAAATAAATGAAGAATAAAAAATAAACATGTATACACTCTCAGAAACATGCAGCACAGAGCTTTTATTACAAAGTGACAAAACACTAACACCACACCTCTCTGTGGCGGTCCCGGTCCTTTGACTTCTCCCTCACCCAATCGATGGTGTTGAAGTCTTCATAGGTGCCCACTCCAGGTACTCCTTCATCCAACAGATCCAGCAGGCCAGCACTTGCAACCTGCCCCCGGAAGCCATTACTGTAACCTGCAGGAATTAAAACAACAACAACGACACTCGTAAACATCTTAAAAACAAAGTTGCCAAAATGGTTATTTGGTGCAACGGCAAAGAAAAAAAAAAAAAAAAACAATCTAGTTCCTTGAAGAACCTTTCAGTAAATCATTTAAATAAGCATTTTGGTTTGAGATGTGCGAGTGTGAAGAACCTTTCAAGAGCTTAAAGAACTTCCACATAGTGTAAAGATTTTACAGCAAGCTCCATAAATATTAATAGCCAAGTCTCAAAAACTAAAATTAGACATCATCTCCAGGCGGAAAGATGTGTCATCTTTGCCAGAAAACGTACTGCATGATGTTTGCTAGACACTTCTGGAACTGGGTTCTATAGTCAGATAGAAAAGGAGGATGGTTATACAACAAAGAACCTCATCTTCACTGTTACGTATGGTGGTGGATCTGTGATGTTTTGGGACATTTTCCTCCAAAAGACCTGGCAAATTTGTTAAAAGGGAATTCCACTCATTTTTTCAGTGATTGAGAAATACTGCATTAAGTGTTGACGCTTACCATGCCAATTTCTCTACAACAGTGGTGACAGAAACAGGGATTGTAATTTCCACAACACAAAAAAGACCAGTACATTTCTTTTAAGGTCGCATGATTTAGCCTCATAACACCCTGCATGTGCTCTCTGCCAGGAATGGCTTTTAAAAAGTGTGTTTTAGGCCAAAAACTCCTCTTAACTATTGTTCAACAATGTCAGACAGCACACTATACTTGTAGTCATTAAAAGCATAATAATTTTTCATGAGACAGTTTAGAGTGGATGTGTAGTTCCTATCATCACCTTTGTAAACAGTTCTGACTTGGTAAGGTTATTATGTAGAAATTTGTAAAATAATGGTGGAATATTTTAAATAAAAATCTAACCGTCTCTGCCAAATAGCTAAAACTTAGTCATGGTTGAATCACCTCGCAGGACAACAATGAAACACGCTCCCAACTAAACACAAAAAAAGTTCAATAACCTGAGAATTTTGACTTGGCCATTCCAGTGCCCTGACCTAAACCTCAAAGAAAACCTGTGTGCCTCTGATTGCTTGGAGTCGAGCTTTGGTTTTTTTTTTCTTTTTCTAAATTTACTCCAGTCAAATGTTAGATTTCGCTGCCATTTTGAATACTGTTAGAACTATTTAACCACAGATTTTTTTCCTGATCTATTTTAATTATGGAGCTGACTGTAAAACTTCACATCCAATCAAGAACCATGAGCATAAAACTATGAGAAACTACTGCCTGTTGCATCTACACTATTGTCACAGTTGGCATTTCTGTCAATACATAAAATGCACAATAACAGCGATAGGATTAAACTGTGCAAGCAAGACAAAAGACAAAGCTTTTACATCAGTATTGTTGTATCAGTATTGTTTTTCAGAGAAGTTACAGATATCCCAATTTGATTTGTTCATGACAAGCAATTCCATTGAGAGATGTGAATATTAACATGTCTACTATCGCCGCCATACTGCTGCATGCACTGTAAGCCTGAAACAAAGGAACTGGGTTTGTACAGGCTACAAAAATACCATCATTAACACAAGACAAAAACCAAGCCCAAAACTCATGCCAACTAGAGCTGCATATGCGATGGGAAGTCCTAACTTTCATCAAGCCCCAAAATATACCTTAAATTCAGAAGGGTGACAAGAATGATTCGGTTTCAGACAAAAAACCCTTATCCTGCAACAAACACAAGAGGCTAAAACAATGAAAAGCACAAACAGAGACATGCTTGTGCTTAAAATTCAAACCAAGAATAGAAAGCGGTGGTCAGAAAAAACCCCTACACAACTGAACCATAGCAGTAAATAGGAAGAAAAGAGCAGCTTAAACTCTGCATTATAACCTTCCATGGAACGTAGAATGTAGATAACTGGACAGGTTGCTAAGTTACAATCTGCTCTGTCACTTTATTTTGCTTACTGAATTGATAAAGAGAACAGAAAAATGAAACAGACAATACACATACATGCTCATTTTGAGAAACAGCTTTGAGATGGATTGAAAACTTTTGACACAACAAGCAGAGCAGGCTTCACAGACAGGAAGGACGACTTCATGGGAGTGAAAATATGCTGAAGAAAATGTAAAACATCCCATATGATAACGAAACCGCACCTCGCCTTAAACACACATCTTCAGTGTGCTCACAAATTTTTCAGTGAGGAAGCCCAGTTACACAGACACATCTATATATACACACATAGTGTGGTCCAGTCTAAAGAGATCTCAGATAAACTGTTGAGATAAAAAGCTTTAGAAGTTACACTTTATATGTAACTTCTTTCTGGAAGGCGTTACAAAAGTACTTGTAAATGCTTGAAGCTTGATCACAGCTTGATAAAGGGCAATATAATTGGCCAATATTCACAACCGGCAGTTTTATCGGTCTCAATAAATTCATCACTTATGAACTTTAATGGTTACTAAAATCACACAGACTTGAACCCGCAATCTCTTGACGACTGAGCGGTACCACAGGCAGCTGTGTCATTTTTAAGCCCAATATGAGGCACTCCTGCTGTATCCCTTATATTATACCCCTTATAACTGTATTACAATAATACAGAATAAACTAATACATTTGAACACAATGGTTAAAGTAGCAAAAACATGAATATATGTGATCTTTTTAACCAAACAGTAACAGTGCAACAGTAACCATTTAGACTTTGAGACCAAGCCCTTATTTTGAGATACACTTAGTCTGTGGAGTGAAACCATAAACAAAGGTGTTTACACGGGGCCTGGTGATTTAAGAGTCTGTCTAAAAAGCATTACACTGTGTACACAGCCAATCTCTACCGATTAGTGGGTCATTCAACTTTCATTTAGGACTACTATAAATGTTTTGTATGTGTGTTTGGGGTATGCATAAGTGCGATTTCATAAAATAATGCTATACTACTATCACCAAACATCTCATAATTCTAACTTCATCTCTTATAATTATGATAATGTACCACATAATTATAACACCACCTCATAATTTGGATTTAATATCTGAAAATGATACTCATGCAACAGTATATTATGATTCCAAAAGGCTATTTTGCAGCAAGATAAAATGAAAAGACAATCATAAACAGATTTTTTTCCATTATTAAGTAATATTAAATCATAATTGACATACTAACTCTGAGACACAATGAGATATGAAGTCATAATACTAAAACAGTGTTTCAATTATGAAATAGTATGTTATAACTATGAGGTAGTATGTCAAAACTCTTAGACGGTAGGTCATATGTATAAGAATCTCTTTTTTTCCATTTTTTTGAGATGTTGAGTAGCAGTGCAACTGTAACAAAGTGAATTGTGGGCTGACACCTATTAAGTCAAAATTATGAAAAGCATTGTTTTTATGACTTAATTTTGGAATTGTGGGTTTTTTTCCTAAACGGTATAAATTGGCTTTACAGCACAGTAATGGAGTAGTAGATGAACAGTACAGATGAACTAAAAGTTTATAGAAGACTGCCTGATGTGCTAACTCTCCTCCATCTGCTTCCTACAGGCTTGCTGTGTTGCACAACACTAAAACATCCCCTTATTCCTGGAAGTACAAATATACACACGCACAGTCAGGGGGGCATGGCAAATAGTTCTGTTCCTCCAAAACTTTTCTTATGAGACTTGTATTGGTGGCCTTTGACACTGACTGGCTCCAAGCATTTAGTGATGTCTTGGGAGGGTTGTGTTATGGTGTGGGTCAGACGAGAGAGCAACAGAGAGAGAGCGACAAAGAGAGACAGGGAGAGACAGGGAGCAAGAAAACACAAGATAGCCAGAAAGAGAGAGCAAAAGAGACAGTCTGTACGTGAAGAGTTTGGGGGTGTATGTGCCTTACCAAGTGACCCGGTCATTGTTGCGCTACAGTGAGAATACTGACTGAAGGCTCTTCCTGGAACTAGAATTGTGAAAATTCGGTCTAAGCTCCAAGCTACAGTAACAGGAAAGGAAAAGGAGCATGCCAAGCACAGACAACTACCCACTTACGTGCTTCAAACTGTGTAATAAAAGTCACATTAGAACACCAACTATCTTTTGGCTCCAGTTTTAAACGGAACAGTTTTACACACATGAACAATTTTGACTACAACATAGACCAGCACCATCAAGCAGCTTATCTGACACATGGCTTGTTTAAAATTAAAAACCCACCCCGACGTTGAAAAGACTATATTTCTTTCTGTAAAGTCCAGGTTATGCTATCATGACCTCATCTGTTTCTTCACCAAAACAGGTTACAAGAGATTCCACAATGCCTGCCCTGTAATAACAGCGATTTTATAAATCTAAGCAATGATAGTCAGCTGTTGTGAAACTGTGTCAGAAACTTTTTCTGCAAGTCAGCTTTTAGAAAGTTTTTCTTGGTCCATATGAGTCAAGTCTGCCTTTCTATCTGTTCAATAGCAATCAATAAGCCAATACTTCCACTGGAGCCCCCTCTGCTCGTGTTTCAGTCAGTTTACTGTTAGAGGGATTTAATGATTGCAGTCATAAGGGTACTTTTGGGATTTAGGCATTTTCCTGGCAAATAGTTTCAGTATGCTCAGAACAGCAAAACAGTACAACAGTCTCTCTGCTACAGGACCATATCTTACTCTTGTATTTAATGTTTTTCCTTGAGGTTTGCTTACAATGTCTGTGGTTTTATGCACGAGAAACAGTTCTGAGCAGCTCATCTGAGATGGACTGACGCAAAGTGGAAAAGTGTCCTGTGGTCTGACGAGTCCACATTTCAAATTGTTTTTGGAAATCATGTACGTTGTGTCCTCCAGGCCAAAGAGGAAAAGGACTGTCCGGATTGTTACCAGCGCAAAGTTCAAAAGCCAGCATCTCTGATGGTATGGGGGTGTGTTAGTGCCCATGGCATGGGTAACTTGCACATCTGTGAAGGCACCATTAATGCTGAAAGGTACATACAGGTTTTGGAGTAACATATGCTGCCATCCAAGCAACGTCTTTTTCAGGGATGTCCTGCTTATTTCAGCAAGACAATGCCAAGCCACATTCTGCACATGTTACAACAGCGTGGCTTCATAGTAAAAGAGTGCAGGTATTAGACTGGCCTGCCTGCAGTCCAGACCTGTCTCCCATTGAAAATGTGTGGCGGATTATGAAGCGCAAAATACGACAACTGAGACCCCGGAATGTGGAGCAACTGAAGTTGTAGCTTCAACAATTAGTGTCCTCAGTTCCCAAACGCTTATTGAGTGTTGTTAAAAGGAAAGGTGATGTAACACAGTGGTAAACATGCCCCTGTCCCAACTTCTTTGGAACGTGTTGCAGGCATCAAATTAAAAAAAAAATAAAAAAGTTCATCCATTTGAACATTAAATATCTTGTCTTGTAGTGGATTTAATTGAATATAGGTTGAAAAGGATTTGCAAATCATTGTATTCTGTTTTTATTTATGTTTTACACAACATCCCAACTTCACTGGAATTGGGGTTGTACTAGAGATAGTGTATCCTTAACGATGGGTATCAGCATCAGGCCAAGATCAGCCAAAAATGCTAGGCTAAATATCAGAGGGAAAAAAATGATTAATCTGATACAGTCCTCTAACAAATCTAGCCTACAATCACTCTCTGCCATGTGATGCTGTTAGCTGTGCATTTCTTCCTGTAGGATAGCAGAGTGTTTGAGTAGTTTCAGCATGATAACCTACTTTTAGGTGCTCATCTTAAAGTTACACTACATAAGATTTGTGGAGGAATATTTTGCGTTATTGGTTGTGCTTCAGAGTGCTTCCCCAAGCGTATGAATCTGGTAATTACGGGCGTGTTCAAAGAGTATTCTAAGAGAAGTATTTGTGAAGGTCATGTCTTCTAAGGATGTCTGGGAATGGTCTATAATTGCCATGATGTCTTCATCAGTATAAAGTTGATTTTGCATCAGAGACCTAAACATCGAGCTAGACCTTTTTGACACTTTGCATGTGACGTTAATTTGTAAAGACATACGATGTGGTCTGAGAAACTACCACCAAATACAACCAGATGTCACTGACTTAAATTATTTTCAGGTTTTACTGGGTGATTTGCAGCAGTGCATGCACAACATATTTTAGCGTTTTTTTTTCCCTCAGTAATGCTACTTCTTTCCATTTAAATAAAAGATTCTTACATAGTGCAGCTTTAAGTGCAATGCAGTTAATTTTAAAACCTTAGTATTGAAAGAAAAAAAAAGAATAAATATTGGATCAGTATCGATCAATACTGTAGGTTTCAACAGAGAAAAAAAAAGTAGTATTGTACCATGGCTAGCGTTTACCACGAAACAAAAAAGGTTTTCTGCATGTTCCATCTTTTTTTTGTCTAGTCTCTAAAAGACAAAAGATGGTCTAGCTGAGATAAATGCAGATTCTATACAAAGGCAAGAGTGGTTGCTCTGTGTTAAATAGGACACTCATTCTTAAAGGGTACAATTCATGGAAAACAACTTCCCTTTTCTTTTTTTTTTAAACTCAAAAGTCTGAAGTAGTATGTAAGCACTTTTAACAAACTCCTCACTCCCCAGTCTATAAACAGCTGTTTGATTCTAAGGGAAAACAGAGGCTGGAAAATAGTCATTGATAATGAATGGGACACATATAAATGTAATAAGTAGCTCTCCAGAAAAAAAATTATAAAAAGCAAGAAAAATATCGGTCATATGCCTTTTAATTTCTCTTTGATGCACACAAATACACATACATGCACACAGCGACACATGCACATTATGAAACTGAAAGACAGGCACCTTGTGTGCCTTGAGTTCCTGGTACAATACTGGTACAATTTGGGAGCACAAAGGGTTGAAACCTCAAAAACTGTAAATGAGCATCAGATAAAAAAAAAAACAAGAAGTGAGAACAGAACTGTGGCAGACCTCAGCAAGAAAAATCAAGGTACTCCTAGCACAACTAATGGACTACTTCCTCTAGAGAAGTGTGTCTGACATCATCAAAACGTCACCAGTATCCAAGAAGCAGCAGCATGGAGACAGAGCATGCCGTCTGAACCGGACACGTTTATACAAACATCACCGAGCAATCCTATTCATCAAGGCTACAGCTGGCCAGAAAATACACCTACAATCATTAACAGCATCATGAATGCACAGTTGCAATAAGGATATTCATACTGAAGGACACCAAATGCAAGATTTAATTAACAATTTCCACAATCTTCATTCTTATCATTGCTGGGCTGTTGTGCTTAATTTCCTGCACCCTGCTGGGCTGCTGGGACAAAATGGACCAACCTCCTCTAACACTGTACACTTTACATAAACAACAAGCTGTTTGAAACAGTCAGTGCAAGATATAGTGAAGACTGAGACATTAACTTAATGTCCATATCTAAAAAAGTTGAATTAAAAAAAGCATAACTCTGAGCTTGCCCAAGCATAAATCTGCAGACAGTTTAATCAAACTACATCACCAACAGCTTTCATAAAAACCTTTATAAAACATTTTATTTAAAAAAAAAAATTTATATATTATATGTAAAAAAAATAAATAAATCTATAGAAAGATTTGTAATCAGGCTGCCTTGCAATTTTGAGTTAACCGGGCCTAAAATAAGTGGTCTCACTTTATTTGGATAGTCCAGTGGTGGAGTTAAGGTTTGGATTGGGAACAGGGTTAGGGCTAGGACCAGGCCCCACCTCCTATTCCGCAGTGAGGCCGATTCACTACAACTCACATTCGATCCAGGTCGATGAGCTGCGGCGCGGGGGTGGTGGCAAGGAGGCGAAGCAACAAGCTCTCGTATCTCTTGGCTCAGGTGCATTTTAAAAAGAGCTGAGAGGGAACATAGAGAAAGAGGGACAGGCCGCAGCAGCAACGACGACAGAGTGAAGAGCTGAAAAGCTTGAGTGATAAAGGAGTGGAAAGTCTTGCTTGAAGCCACTGATAAGTGGCCAGCTTGGCTAGATGTTTGCTGTTTGGTTTTGTCTCTTTGTTTGGAGTGAAAATTAAAGTAATGGCTGCTGCGACAATGAACCCTGCCTGCAGCGTCCTCATTGTGCCCGGGGTAGCGCATGGCATGCTACAATTAAGTATCTACAAAGCATTGAAAGTAGACTATGCAAATAAACTGTTACCAAATAAGTTAACCACAGGTAAGACACTTTTTGGGACATGACTGGGGGTTTATAGTCTCCGAGTCTCAGTTTATTCTTGTAGCTATGCCACTGTACTTGTATTTTTTGATCATGACAAAAACTTGCCACACTTGTCACTATTAGAAAATACCAGCATGTCTGCATTTCCTACCTTTCCTATACATTTCCATTGCTCAGATAGAGATCATATAAGACTATTTATTCTTACAACTGCACTTATATTCTATGAGCAGAACAAAAGTGGTCGAACAACAACCATCACAAAAATCAACAATGTCACAACTGAAGATATGAAAACTCCCAGTCATTTTTAGTGCTCATACAGCAATCACCTGAAACACATGCATGTGTGACCAGACAACAGCAAAGGCTAAATGACTGAAGATAATTGCTCTGGTCTCATACCTGCAGTGTGGTCCCGGTCCAGGTAAGGCACATCCTCAGGAAGGTCCTGCTCTGCACTGACCAGATCCACCAACTCATCATCCAAGCTGTCGGAACCCTGCTTACAAAAGCTGCCGTTCTCCACCCGCTCTGGTTGTGCCATGCCGGGAGCTGAAGACGTGTTAAAAGAAATTACAAGTAATGCAAATAAAACAAGGCTGAAAATGCTGAAAACGGCTAATTAACAAAAAAACAAACAAACAGTACAGCAAGAAAACAGCCAAACAGGAATCGGGTAATAAATAAAGTCCTGTATTTTTGCAATTACACACATTTTTTAACTATAAATTTTATACACACATTGTCTCACATTACCTGGTCTGCATACTGAGCCCCTCTGTAGTGCAGGGAGTGCAATCATTTAAAATATCAAGCGCTCGACAACCTCCTTTACACCGAATTGGCACATTCATAACGAATGATGAAATACACACACATTCCTATTGCACGACTTTACTGGTGCGACTGGTGGAGAGTGGATTAGGGCCAGAAGCTGACACATTAGTCTACAGCACTCCAGCACACTGCTGTTAGTAGTAGCACTGCGTAAACATGCGATAAACTAGCTTTTTATTCCAATTTGCCGTTCCACCTTAAACAGCGCAGCAGTAACATTCTAGCGCCTGAATAGCCAGAGCTCAACTGCTGCACCGTTTAAGGTGGAACGGCAAAATGGAAAAGAAGCTAGGGACGCCAAGTTGAGCCTCGTGGGAAAACTTTACACTTTCTTCATTAAATGTATGCGCTGTCATTTAATTTTATACTCAACTATGACACGCTGTTTCAGAGCAAACGAGAGGAGTTTCTGCACATTAACGTTCTCTGAGTCTGACAGCGTAAGACAGTAAGTTAGATATGCAGCCTGAGATTAGGAAAGGTAGGTTAACTCGAATGACTGGAACACTTAGCGAGGCTGTAGAGACGGCAGAGAGGGGAGTTTGAAAAAAGCCGTGCTCTTTAAACTTTAATACATACCTTTCATGAGAGAAAGTGTGAGGAAAAGTCACAGGCTCAGCACCGCTCCGGCATCGAGACAGTCTGACAGACAGACGGAGCAGCAGTCTTGTGACTGGTGGGATTTTAGTCTTCCCGGTTCACGTCTCCTCCTCCGCCAGCAATGTGCGTCACTCCGTCTCAAGAAAACCATCTCACGACCCGCTCAGACATATTTTACTGCCCACTGACGCTCAAAGTCAAGAAATACAAGCAAACACTGGCGCTCGGAGCGGACTACTAAGCGGACGCTCCACACAGCTGGCTGATACCTGCCCTGCTGTGGACTAGTCACAAACTAGCCATGCCCGACTCGTCATGGAGTCGTTCTTTTGAATCGGTTCGTTTTAATGAATCGGTTTATAAATCGGTTTTATGCAGATGTTATTAGATTAATAATCTGCAGAATTAGAAAGGCAGTCTTTCTAATGTCACATAAAAATTGTCACGTATGCCATATTAAGCATGAATCTGCTGACATTTTCTCTCGGTAGACTGCAGATGAGTGTCTCTTAGTTTTGTTTCTACACTTTGTTTACTCCCAGTCGGTTCGAGAGTAGACATAGCGAACATCAGAGTGTTGTATGTGGAGGATGTGAGAATTTAATCGAACAATTTAGAAAATGAATCACTAAATCGGACTTTGACTTCGCTGAACTTCATAGTTCGAAAGAGTCGGTTCGACTGACTCGAAAGGTCAGACTCCCTTCCTGACGGCAGCCGAGAATTTCTAGTGAAACTTTTGAGGTGGATGCTGCCACCTACTGCAGCGGGGTAATAAAGAGCTGGGTACAACTTAAAGGGGGATACCGACGATTTTATAAAGCAAATTCAAAAAACAAATTCTAAGTGTTTTGATGTGAAATGGTTAATTGGTTAACGGCTCTCTCACATTGCTCATTCACTTTACACTGGTGGTCACAGGAGCCAAGGGTCGCAATGTCGATTTTATTTACAGTCAAAAAACAACTGTGGACCTAAACGTGCTGAGTCTTTGTATGTAAAGCTGATAATGGTAGAATGGTGCTAACTCTGTGCTACGATTCCTTTGGGGCTGTTTTGCCCTTAGACATCCTGTATGTACCAGCCCATCATAAATACACTTTAAAAAGGCCAAAATCTTATCAGAAAACAGCTGTAGAACAATGTCAGCATCAGGCAATGTATTTGTAAACATGTTGTGTACTAACTGCTGAGGCGGTATATGCACCACCACTGTGAACATGTCAAGAGTCTGGAAGTTCATCTGCAGCGGTGCATTTCACACCAAACCACTCTCAGCCACTTTGTCTGAGTCATGCTTAACTTTTGATTACGCAATAGTTCCGGACACGCTGATTGGTCGTTTCTAACCATGAAAAAAACGCGCTGTTGTGGCGAAATAACGTTTTCTCACAAACACTAACACTTAAATTGTTTAGATGACATTAATTTATACGTTCTGTACTATAAATAATAGAGAGGCCGCAGGTTTGTGTAATATGGTTAGATCATCTTTATTTTTCATTTGTTTCCAATGATAGCCGTTGGACTGTGTTGTGGGACCTGTCAGCGACCACAAACACAGAAGAACATTCAAAGAATCGATTACAGAGGGACATGGCCTACAGCAGTATATATAACTTTTTTCTTTCTCTTCACTAATCAGTTCTTAACAGTTTAACTACAGTGTTCTCTTGGTCAGTCATCACTCATCAACTATGTATAATACTACACACTCCAGTGGAAACAATTTGCTACACCACTTTAAACAACTTCAGTAGCAGTAGTCTTTATTATATATTATTCTATATTATTCTACTACGAGTGGAGTAGTCTATGAACACAAGCAGATTAATAGGCCATACACTGGATGTGTGTGTGATCTGGGCCAAAGGTTTAACATCACTGAAGTGACTCACTTCCCACAGTGTAGGCTGAGAACCAGGAAGGATAAGAGGAAGTTGTAGATGAAAGTAACAAGCTCTCTAACATTTGCACATGGATAACAACACACATACATATGCATGCTTCCACGCACATACACACAATAAGGCAGTTTTTGTATGTGTGTTAAGTAGCGGAAGTACAGGAGAGAAGGCAGTAGGACGGGAAAGACACAGATAAAAATCTCCAACTACTATTGTTTGTCATATCAATACTCGTGTAAAACAACTGTGTTAAATATGTCAGTGTGTGTGATACGTTCAGGAAAAGCCTGTAAATACCAGATCTCGAGCAGAATCACTGCACAACAAAGTGAGTCCTTGCCCATACCAGTCATCCTTGAGGATGGATATGAAACGCTGATAGAGTTAACCCTCGGTGTCAAACCTCCATGTCACAGTGCTTGAATGTGTGCATGTTTATTCATCATAACTGGTCTTCTTTCTGTTCTTTTGTTCATGACAGGAAGACATAGTACCATTACAGCATAACATATTGCACTAAACACTTAGCTTTCTATCTATGTTTGGGCAGATGGGTAATATTGCTGGTAAAGCAGGGTTTTGGTTCATCTGGTTTGGTTGTACAAGTCAGCATGACTAAAAAGCGCCATTCTCACACACACACACACATTTAAAGACACAACACAGAGAGCAGAACATTAAATTTTTTTGCAAGTGAAGCCAGTGAACCAGGTGGCGTGAGGTACCTCTGCTGTCCTGCAGGACAAATCTTACATAACCGAATGACAGAACCACAAATGACAGACATATCTTCACAATGGAGAAATGAACCAAATGCGTGTATGGCTCTTGTATATGGAGCTCCTGCATGCTGGCTGGATGCCTAGCGAGGGTCGTCTGGGGCAGCAATCTTCTCCAAACTGGGCTCCACACCCCAAATCTCACGGGCATACTGGGAAATGGTACGGTCACTGGAGAACTTACCACAGCCACCAATGTTGTGGATCACCTTCTTGGTCCATTCCTTAGGGTTCTATTTGTATAACAATTTAAATAATTAGATGAGGTTTAAAACAGATGAATTAAATCACATTTTTACATTCAATCCTCTTTGAGTATGTCAGCCACATTGACCCAAACATCAGCCTCAGCCCTTATACCAACCTCAACCTCTATCCCAATCCCATCCTCAACTCCTACCCCAGACTCTACCCTGACCTCAACCCCAATTTTTAGCCCATCCCAATGTCTACCCCAACCTCAAGCCCAATCCCAACCCCAACCCCAATCCCATCCTCAACCCCTCCCAGAACTTCAACCTCTACCCTAACCTCAACCTCAGCCCCAATCTCAAACTCTACCCCACCACCACCTTTTGTGCAAACTCAAGCTTAATTATGCAAACAGGTTTTCAGTTGTTCTCTGAAAAAGTGTATTGATTTCAGTTCAACACTGAATGGCACCACAAACTTTGATGATTTGGGGAACTCTCTGGTGTAAATGTGTAGTTTCATGTAATGTATAGAAGAACATTTTGTATTGTTGGTCATCGGGGGGGATGAATGTGATGATTGGAAGCATGTTAAAAGAGTAATCAAGGAGAACTCAGTCAAAACTTGGTGAATGACATGTCTTCTGAGGACATAAGTAAATCATGTACTGTTCTTAAATCTTCATCAGTATAATGATCATTCAGAGCAGTGCCCAGACCATATATTTTAGCATGATTTTTTCCTCTTGACCCAGTAATGCTACTCCTTTCAATATTAACAAACATCATGCAGCTTTAAGCAAAGCATAACTCGAAACTCTAGAGAATTCAACTACAGTGAACTTGTTTGGGAGAGATGAATTTTATAAGGATAACTGATGTACACTAACCTTGTACAAAGCACTAACTTTCTCCTGGCATTTGATGTACTCTTCATAGTCAGCAAACACTTTGAACCTTCAAAAGAGAATCACAACAGACCATGCAGTTGCAGATCTTTAACCAAGAATCAGCTTCCACTTGCCATGTGGGAAAATGAGATCAGTGGATAGAAAATGAGATTAGTGAAGAGAAAAGATGAAAGACATGGTGAATGACCAAGAAACTAGACGAATGAAAGATACTGTGGGTTATCTGTTAAAAAACAGAATAATCAAGTGTTGGCATTCTAGGACTGCTTTTTGTTTTTTGTTATTTTGACGAAGGTTGTACAGAAGAAGCATTCTTAGTTTCTGATGCTTGACATGCAACAGAGAAGCCATTCATAATTAATATGGCTTCCAGCCCAAGGGGAGTGGTTCTGACCTGTCATGATGCATTAGCATGTTGACAATGTCCTTGAAGAGGTCTGGCTGGCTGGGGCTGAAGAATCCTCCGGAAATTTGATCCATGGCCTGCTTAAGTTCAGGGATACGATTGTAGTATTCAACAGCATCATAGCTGGTGAAGGGTAGATAAAGATAAAGAACTGCATTTGAAACCAAACAGCCTTGGTATCAGACACATAAAAACATCTTGGCTTTAAAAATAGGCACTGCATACAAATATAGATTTAGCCATGACGATATAGCCTCTACTGTATCTTGTAGCTAGGTTCATACAGCTAAACTGCTTATCTGCTCTGCTTTTCTTTTACCCTTTCTTATCCATAGCCTCTACGTCATCCACTCTCATGCCAAAGATGAAGAGGTTCTCCTCTCCAGCCTCCTCTGCCATCTCCACATTGGCCCCGTCCATAGTGCCGATTGTCAGAGCACCGTTTAGCATGAACTTCATGTTTCCTGTTCCAGAAGCTTCTGTCCCTGCTGTGGAGATCTGCTCAGAAAGGTCAGCTGCAGGGATGGCTACACATAGGAGAGAGAGATAGAAATAAAGCACCAAATTAATGTTCCTAAAAGCAAAAAACACAAATCAAAAGACGTTCTAACTTACAGTACACCAAAATAATGCTATATGCCACTTAAGGCCATGCGATTAAGGGGTGGTGTTGCGCACAACGTGAAATGAAGCGAAACTGGAACTTGAAATATTTGTCCAAACTTGACAGGACCTGACTGCTCATGCTGACTTTAGTCAGGATCAGACATAATTTCTCAAGTACTTGTTGGGCTCACGTCAGATTTGGGTTCAAATTTCAGATTTGGTTTCTCACAGAACACCACCCACTTATAACAGATTTTATCTGTATTTTCCCATGTTTACAAGTTTCTCCTTGCTCTATTCTTCAGTACCTTCACCATCTTAAACAGTTTTTTAATCTGACACACTTAATCCATCCCTTTCAAACTCCCTCATCTCCCAATGCAGCCCCCCTACCCACACAAAAACTGTTGATTGTCGGGCCAAAAATACCTGTATGTTCTATATACAATATATTCTGTGTAACATGTTCTATGTGCAGAGATAGAGATTTATTATTGAACATATGAAGGTTAACATCTCGCTATATCAGCACTGCAGAGCATGAGAGCAACGCATTATGTAGAGTTCATTCATATTATAATGCAACAGCAACAAGATAATACAATTAATTTAATAAAAGCAACAAACCCTGGTTCCAGCAATCTATGTAATCCTTTAACACTAAGTTAAGGTTGCCAAGGATCATCTAGATTATAGATGATTCCATTAACATGAATAGTGTATTATTGATTAAGATGATCTTTGATATTATATAATAATAATTTCCATTGATGGGACATAGAATGTTCTTAGTCTGATGCCACAGAAGAGTTATGTTTGAAACAGCAATTTGTGAACATAAAGAACCTTCACACTCATATATCACAAAAAAACTAAAGAACTATCCATTGAAAGATTTTTAAAAGGAACCAAAAGTTAGCATTTCCCTTCTTATGATTTTGCTGTGTTCAATGAATCCAGAATTCAGCTGTGTGCAGTCATGTGTGTGCATGTAGTTATTTTACAACCTCCAAATGTGGCTCAGCCAATCACATTTCAAAACTACAAGTATCTGTTTTAGACGAAAAGATAAAACACAAGTGTTCCTCTAGAGTAATATAATAAACTTGTGTGACGCTCAAATGCTAACACTGAACTCTTAACATATCAGATGATGATAGCATTCCATACCTTTCTCAGCCAGTGTAACCCTGTAGTTCTCCAGGAAGATGACCTTAAGGCGATCCCCCACTACTGGGTCATTGTTCACCACCTCTCCAATAGCTGTGATGAGTCTAATGATACTCTTAGCCATGTGGTATCCTGGGGCAGCCTGGGGAAAGACTCAGTGATTGAGTAACACAGCAGATTTCAGAAAAATACAACCAGTAAATAGGAAAAGGTGACGTTTTCTATCAAAGTCTCTGCTAATCTTCCGAAAAAAAAAGCAAAAATCTGATTAGTGTAAAATGGCCAATTATGCAAATGTCAGAAACAAAATGGGTTGTCAGAGAAATGTGATCACCCTCACCTTTCCTCCAATCATGATTGTCCTGGGTGTCCAGGATTTGTTTGGCTCCTTCTTGATGCCTAAGGAAAGAGACACGTGTCAGAAGGACAATGAGGGCAGGTTTGTTTATTAATTTAATAGTAATATTTGTCTACTAGAAGACAAACAGAATAAGCTTGCCCTCAAATGTATCAGTAGAAATTGGTAAAAGACAAGTGTGATTCTGCATAGTAATACTAATTTATGTTGACAAATCACTCAAGACACACTAATGTATGCAATAGTTCCAGTCTCTACATACACTACATTGCCAAAAGTATTCGCTCATCTTCCTTCACATGCATATGAACTTGAGTGACATCCCATTCTTAATCCATAGGGTTTAATATGATGTCGGTCCACCCTTTACAGCTATAAGCTATAATAGCTTCAACTCTTCTGGGAAAGCTTTTCACAGGTTCAGGAGTTTGTTTATAGGAATTTTTGACTATTCTTCCAGAAGCGCATTTGTGAGGTCAGACACTGATGTTGGACGAGAAGACCTGGCCGCTCCACTAATTCATCCCAAAGGTGTTCTATCAGGTTGAGGTCAGGACTGTGCAGGCCAGTCAAGTTCTTCCACACCAAACTCCCTCATCCATGTGTTTATGGACCTTGCTTTGAGCACTGGTCATGTTGAGCAACAGTCATGTTGAAACAGGAAGGGGCCATCCCCAAACTGTTCCTGCAACGTTGGGAGCATGAAATTGTCCAAAATCTCCTGGTCTGCTGAAGCATTAAGTGCCTTTCACTGGAACTAAGGGGCTGAGACCAACTCCCGAAAAACAACCCTACACCATAATCCCCCCTCCATCAAACTTTACACTTGGCATAATGTAGTCAGACAAGTACCGTTCTCCTGGCAATCGCCAAACCCAGACTCGTCCATCAGATTGGCAGACAGAGAAGTGTGATTCGTCACTCCTGAGAACACGTCTCCACTGTTCTACAGTCCAGTGGCGTCACCACTTTTACACCACCGCATTCGACACTTTGCATTGCAGTTGGTGATGTAAGGCTTGGATGCATCAGCTTGGCCTTGAAAACCCATTCCCTGAAGCTCTCTATGCACTGCACTTGAGCTAATCTGAAGGCCACATGAAGTTTGGAGGCCTGTAGCAATTGATTCTGTGCACTATGTGCCTCAGCATCCACTGACCTGCTCTGTCATTTTACGTGGCCTACCACTTCGTGGCTGAGTTGCTGTCGTTCCCACTCGATTCCACTTTGTTATAATACCACTGAAGGTTGACTGAGGAATATTTAGCGGTGAGGAAATATCACGACTGGACAGCACAGGTGGCATCCTATCACGGTACCGCATTGGAATTCACTGAGCTCCTGAGAGCGACCCAGTCTTTCACAAATGTTTGTAGAAGCAGTCTGCATGCGTAGGTGCCTGGTTTTATACACCTGTGGCCATGGAAGTGATTGGAACACCTGAATTCGATGACTATGAAGGGTGAGTGAATATTTTTGGCAACAGAGTGTAATAGAGTGTTTTTTTAAATGGGATATTTTGCAGTAATTAAATGTCAAATGTAGTCACTGAAACTCTGAGATTTGAATCAGTGAAAATGATGTTAAAGCTGAACAGACAAGCTTGGAATGTGCCATAATTTTTTGGTCAGTCTCAAATCATAGCTGGACTGGACACAATATATAGACATAAAATGTTTTATGCATTTGATAACGTCATTACAGGTATAGAGACTGCTTTTAACAGCTTTATGAAATGGTAATTACGGTTGTAGAAGGTGATGATGTGCAGGCAGTTCAGTAGCTGCCTCTTGTACTCATGGATCCTCTTCACTTGAATGTCAAACATGGAGTTGGGGTTGATTTTGACCTTATAATGCTCTTCCAAGTGCACAGCAAATTTCATTTTATTCTCCTGTAAATAGGAAAATGTAAACAAATTTGTACCATAACATACAAAGCATTATAAATGTAAGGATAGTGTAGCGTGCATGCAGTATACAAAATCAGACTGAAGTGGTCAGAAAAAAATAGGAATAGGGACTAAAAATTAATTTTGTCATTACAATAACATCGGTTTATATCAAGACATTATATCTACAATATGAAATGATAAATCATGGAAATCTGGAGAACATTTACAGTCTCTTGGTGCTGTTATTTTTCACAGATGCCATGAAATACAGTATAATTAAGTAACTTTAATATGACCTTATCAGTGTAGTTTTCTGTAATGACTGCATATGAAAATAACAATGTTTGTGTCTTTATAGAAATAGAATAGAAACAGATTAAATCACATGCATCCTGACATAACCCTTGATATAAGTAAAATTTGACAGCCAGTATTAGTGAATGATTGATCAGTGACAGATCAGTCATCTTTTCACCTGTTTGATCTTGGCAACATCTCGGATGAAGGCATCATCATCCACAAACTTCAGGAGTTTCTTCAGCTGACCCAGATCACGGATGTAGTCCTCACCAATCCTCTAATGCATTTAAAAAGTCACTTAAAAAACATTTAAAAAACTCAAACAGTAAATCTAAATAACCTAACGTATATTAAACAATCATATCCAGACTGTAGCACTAGCACTTCAAAACTAAAGATTGGTTTACTTAACATAAGATCTCTAAATTCAAAAGCAGTAATAGTGAATGAAATCATAACTGATCAGAAATTTGATGTGTTGTGCCTCACTGAAACCTGGATTAGACCCGATGAATATTTAGCATTAAACGAAGCCACCCCTGCAGGCTATAATTATATACACAACCCCAGATCGTCCGGTAGAGGAGGCGGGGTCTGCATAATTTTTAGAAATTCCCTAGCTGTCAATCAGAAACACTATGATAATTTCACTTCTTTTGAGCTTCTTTACATCAATATAATTAATCCAATTACAAAACAGAATGCATTTTCTTTAATTAATATTTACAGACCACCAGGACCCTATGTAGAATTTTTAAAAGAATTTAGTGATTTCGCTGCAGATTTAGCAGTTTGTAGTGATAAAGTAATTATAGTAGGAGACTTCAACATTCATTTTGAAAAAGTTGATGACTCATTAAAAAAAGGCTTTTGCATCAATTCTAGACTCAGTTGGTATTGCTCAAAATGTAACAGGACCTACGCATTACTGTAATCATACTCTGGATCTGGTTTTGACCCTGGGTGTTAGCATAGATAACCTAGATATTCTTTCTCAAACCTCAGTAATCTCAGATCATTATCTTATTTCTTTTAAACTTCATCTTAGTCATAATATACGTACATCCCCCAGCTACTCTATGAAACGTTCAATAACGCCCTTTACCGCTCAACAATTTACTGATAACCTTCCTGATTTATCAACCATAGTGTACTCTCCAGGTAACCCAGCAGAACTAGACAAACTAACTGATTGTTTAGAAAATACCTTCCGGTCTACTTTAGATGGTGTAGCACCACTTAAACACAAAAAAGAGAGACAGAAAAAACTTGCGCTGTGGTATAACGACCAAACTCGTACTTTAAAGCAATTAGTACGAAATTTTGAGCGAAAATGGCGATCAACCAAACTGGAAGTATTCCACTCTGCTTGGAAAGACAGTATTGTTGAATATAGAAGAGAAATTAATAAAGCCCGCTCAGAGTATCTGGCCTCTCAGATCGAGATTAATAAAAACAACCCTAGAGTTCTCTTTAGTGTTATTTCTAAACTGACTAAAAATCAGGCAGGTACTGATCCTCAGATTCCAGCAATCCACACTAGCAATGCTTTTATGGACTATTTTGATAATAAAATCGAAAATATTCGGGACAAAGTTCAACAGATAAATAGCACATCTTGTCTGTCATCTGGTGTGGCTGATATAGAACAAAATCCAGCTACCGAAGTCAGGTTGGAAGTTTTTAACCCACTACATCATTTAGAACTGGAGAAAATTATCTCCTCATCAAACTGCACAACCTGTACACTTGATGCAGTTCCCACAAAACTATTAAAACAGGTATTACCAGACATAATTAAACCACTATTAACAATAGTAAACTCATCATTAAACCTGGGGTATGTTCCCAAAGCCTTTAAACTAGCAGTAATTAAACCTTTGATCAAGAAACCAAATCTTGATCCTAGTGTACTATCTAACTATAGACCTATTTCAAATTTACCATTTATTTCTAAGATTTTAGAAAAGGCCGTGGCCCAACAACTTGGCTCTTATCTGCAAAGAAACCAGATCTATGAAAAATTCCAATCTGGATTTAGGCCTCATCATAGCACTGAGACAGCTCTAGTTAAGATAACAAATGATCTGCTTCTTGCCGCTGACCAAGGCTGCGTTTCTTTACTGGTACTTCTTGATCTGAGCGCAGCTTTTGATACAATAGATCATAATATCCTCCTAGAAAGATTAGAGAAAATGGTCGGTATAACTGGAACTGCCTTATCGTGGTTCAAATCATACTTGACCGATCGTTTTCAGTTTGTGAGGGTAAATAATATACCCTCCAATTATACAAAGGTTAGATATGGAGTTCCACAAGGCTCTATCTTAGGACCGTTATTATTTACGTTATACATGCTCCCCCTGGGCAAAGTTATTAGAAAACATAATGTTAATTTTCATTGTTATGCAGACGACACGCAGCTCTTCATATCAGCCAAACCTGATGACAAACAGAGAATAAAGAAAATGGAGGATTGCGTAAAAGATGTGAAATCATGGATGTCACACAACTTTCTTCTATTAAATAGTGATAAAACAGAAGTTCTTCTATTAGGCCCTAAAGCTGCTAGAAATAAATTATCACACCTAATGTTGAATCTGGCCGACTTCTCAGTCACACCTGGTTCAACAGCTAAAAATCTTGGCGTTATCATAGATTCAGATCTAGCATTTGATAAACACATATCTAATGTTACTAAAACAGCTTTTCTACATCTCCGTAACATCGCCAAGCTAAGAAATGCTTTATCCTTACATGACGCAGAAAAATTAGTACATGCCTTCATTACGTCAAGGCTAGACTACTGTAATGCGCTACTGTCAGGATGTTCTGGCAGTAACTTAAATAAACTTCAGCTAGTTCAAAATGCTGCAGCCAGGGTCCTTACTAAAACTAGAAAATTTGACCATATTAGTCCAGTCCTATCAGCTCTTCACTGGCTTCCAGTCAAATTCCGCATAGACTATAAAATTCTCCTGTTAACGTATAAAGCCCTACATGGGCTCGCTCCTGAGTATCTGAGAGACCTTATCTCCTATTATGAACCACCACGATTACTTAGATCACAGGGTGCTGGCTTCCTAGTAGTTCCCAAAATTCAGAGAAGCTCTGCAGGAGGAAGAGCTTTCTCTTATAAAGCGCCCCAACTCTGGAATAATCTCCCCGATAATGTTCGGGACTCAGACACAGTCTCAATCTTTAAGTCTAGACTAAAAACTTACTTGTTTAGTTTAGCTTTTGGTAGTTAATGTTAATTCCCTTTAGATAAGGCTGCAGATCCAGGGGTTCATGGACATAGTGAATTGTGGGTAAACTGAGATGCTGGTGCTGCTGTCACTCACTACATGCAGTCACTCAGGTTTGTGGACGGTGGAGTGGGTGAATGCCAGTGTCTCAGGGAGCCTCCGTGTCTATGTTACCTTCTGGCTCTCTCCCTTTAGTTAGGCTGTCATATTCAGACCTGCCGGAGTCATTAGTCACACTCTGATAATTTTTTACATTTTCTGTTCTTCATAAATACAGTCTAAACTAATTCCTAAATCTTTCCTTCCTCCGAGTTACTGACTGTCCACCGGTCCGGCCCAATACTGATGGATGTCCCACCCTCAAGTCCCCCTGTCCCCCTGATTGACCAGACTGATGGAAGTTTCTGGAACGCAGCTTCTCCACTACAGATCACATCCAAATCTATATGAACTCTAATTGTTTCCACTGTTGATTATACACACCTGAATATATTAGAACTGCGTGGATGTAAAATTGACTTTTCAATGTTTAACTTATAAGTTGTCTGACCAGTGGTAGGATGGTCCCCCCCTTTAGATGTGAGTCTTGGTCCTCCCGAGGTTTCTTCCTCCTCCAGCTCTGAGGGAGTTTTTCCTTGCCTCAGCGCTCACGGGGGTTCTGTATATTCTGTATATTATGTTCAGTGTTTTGTCTGATTCTCTGTGCTGTGATTCCCATTTTTGTAAAGCTGCTTTGTGACAACATCAGTTGTAAAAAGCGCTATATAAATAAATTTGATTTGATTTGATTAAAAAGCAACAAAGTACAACAGCTAAAACCCCAAATTAAGAATGCATGATTGGAATGGACAAAAATCTAGACAGCACATTTTGGCTCCAATCACCAATTTACTGTTTTGCTTCTGGCTGATGTGTGTCGCAATGAGAAATTGTAAATAATTTGAGCCAGTTAATATGGAGTGTACTTGAAAGCTTCTGCTACACGTAGGCCAAAATGTCTAATCATAATTATGATCGCTGTGTTTCATGTGTCCAAAAAAAAGTGTAACAAAAATCAGTCAAAAAACATGCACCATCGAATTTGGCAAATTTGAATTGGAGTTGAATGCTTCCCTATCCTAAACAGGGGACCATTTTCTCCTTATCAATGATATGAATCCTCTTTGCTGCACCCCAACCTCACAAATCCATTACATGTTCTAAAATGGCCAAATCAGCATTTTATTACACATTTCTATTAAATAATAATAACTTGGCCAGTTTGTATTGTTTTCCATAATATTATTGAAAATTAAGCCTTATATGTGATAAGGTTGCTTTGAAGTAGGTAACTGAATGTCCCTCACCTCAGCAATGACCTCAGCCAGGCCAGGGTTGCACATGACCAGCCAGCGGCGGGGAGTGATGCCGTTGGTCTTATTCTGGAACTTCTGTGGGTCCATGTCATAAAAGTCCTTAAAACTAGACACAATAGACTTAATTTTAGAAATGTCTGAGGACCAGGGGTTGTAAAAACACAATAGCTGATATATTAACTGTAGGTCTGTCGATGAAATAAACTATATTTCAAGCTCCATTAGTATTTTAATTACCTACTGTAGGCATCTGCAGATTTCAGCACATGCTCTATAAACACTGGTGACCAGGTAGGCGTTAACACCTGCTACACAGCTCCCAAATAAGCTGTTTCTCCAAGAAATGCTTCTCAGCATGCTTAGAAGTCATGTCTAGCTGCTAATACCCTGATAGCCTCTTACACTGTGTTTTTGATGATGTCAGAGTGGATGCGAGCCACTCCATTCACTGCATGTGAGCCAACGATGCAGAGGTGAGCCATATTGATCTTCTTTTGTTCTCCTTCCTCAATCAGAGACATGCGCCTCAAACGGTCATGATCATCCGGGTACAGAGAGGAGATACGCTGATAGAGATGACAGGGAGGGTCACAGAGAGAAAAACGTTCAACTAATGAGTTGGATGACAAGGACAGATTGATAGCTTACATATTATAATACTATATCTCACTTTTCTACTCCAATAATGAACAAGGTAACATGCTGCATTTTGTACTGATAAATCAAAGGGCAGGGAATGTGACTGTGGAAGTCATTTATAGCTAAAATCACATTTCTCCTGACCTCCAGGTGACGGCGGTTGATCTCGTAGATGATCTGCAGGTGGCGGGGCAGGAGGTTCTGGAACAGGTCGACAGGCCAGCGCTCCAGAGCCTCTGGCAGTACAGTGTGATTAGTGTAGGCACATGTACGAACTGTGATGTCCCATGCCTGCAGCAGAGAGAAAGAAGAAGGGGAATGAATAACAACAAATCTTATCAAATGAAAAATACCATTCATTTTCTCTGTTGCTTTTCAGTTAAGAATGAAAAAATGAGAAATATGGGAGCCATATTGTGGAGCAATGCCGATATCCAATATTGCTCATGTACACATCTGCAGATACAGATGTCAATGCATAAACCTTTAAAATAAATAGGAACTGGGACTAAATCTACCTATTCTACAGAGAAATGTAACATTTATTTCTGTAGTGTTAAATACAGTTAAATGAATTAAATGCAGATATTTTAGTCCAGAAGCTCAGCACTGCCTAAACGTTCAGCTTTTCCAGAATACAGTAAGTAGCCCACATCATCAAAAACCAGTCTGAAATATTAGTCAAATGTGTTAAACTATCTGATGCTAATATACTTTTATTAAGCAATTATAAAAGATATCTGATTCGTATCTCCATTTTTGTCATTTTTCCTTTTTTTACATTTGAAAACTCCAGTTATCCATCGGTATTCTAGTGTCACAATGAACTAACCAATAGAACCGGTCCAAAATGACTGTGAACAAACTCTAGTTACATTAACCTCAATTACAAGTTGAGAATGTTTTTTCTTCTCATGTAAAGTTACCATTTTTGTTTTGCTCCTGTTCTTACACTGGCGATTTACATGGGATACTTTTTATCTCCAAATATACTCAACCAGGATTACAATGGCAATGCAAAGATTAAAGATATAACACTGTTTTAAAGTGTCAAAAAGAGCATTTTTAATGTATAGCATACTGCAAATGTAATGAAAATTCGCAACAACAACAAAGTACTGATAAACCAAGATAAACATGTCTTCATTCTACAGCTCACCGCCTCCCAGGTGAGCTTCTCTTCATCCACCAGGATCCTCATCAGCTCTGGAATGGCAAGGGCTGGGTGTGTGTCATTCAGCTGGATAGCCACCTGGATAATGCCAGAACAACAGCATTCAGTCTCTCACAGAAGAAATAATTTGACTGAATTGGATTAATAGGTTTACTATATAGAAGTAAACAGTAACCCTTTATAATTAGTCAGACGTCTGCTGAGCAGTGCACATTTCTATGGAATTCCTACTCAGTTCTAAGCTTCACAATCACTCGTAACAGGGTTCTGAATCTGCAGGTGTCATTAATGAGATGCTGTAAATACTTGCATGTTGAAAGTATACATACATATTTGTTGGATTTCTAGAGCTTATACTCCCCTAATCAGAGTACATGGGCTGAACAGCCCCATAGGCTGAGAGTCACCTTGTCAGGTAATTTGGTCAGGTCCATGCGCACCACCTCTGTGGAGCCGAACTTAGAAGCTTTGAAACGACGTATGATGTCTTGAAGAGTAGCAGCCACCACAAAGTACTCCTGCTTCAGACGCAACTCTTTCCCTTCAAAGAACTGCCAAATACAAACACACAAAAATACAGTCAGCAGCTGCAGAGGCAGCACTGGCCCATATTCAAGTGCCAAAGGCTATATGCTACTGATTGTTTAAACTGCGTGGAAATTTACTATTGATTTGGTATGAAGCAGTACTCACATTGTCGTTGGGGTAGAGTACGCGGGAAATATTCTCAGCCAGGTTTCGGTCCAGAACAGCCTGGATGTAGCCTCCGACATTAACTGTTAAATACAGTATGCGTTACTTTGTTGAAAAAAAAAACTATGCTTGTACTTTTTTGTAGATTTTTCTCAGAATCGTACATGAATAGCTCATCAAAACATATGAATTTTAGGGGTGAGCATCTAGCATCTTTACAAATAACAGCCTTTAGAAAAACATAAAATGACAATATTTGTTTAACTCACAGTCCTTGAGGTTGAATTCACAGGGGGCCTTGGCAGACCACAGTCTCATGGTGTTCACAATGTTGTTCCTGTATCCAGGCACCGGGGTGTCATACGGCAAAGCTAACACCACCTGTTCAAACAAACAGGACAGGATTTACAAACAGAATCTTTCACATTACATCTGGTAATAACACTGCCTCAAAACTAAAACTGGCAGAATATCTGCACCACTTAACACTTTACCATTAGTGCGATTTACACGTTCTGATTAGAGAGCAGTAACTGATGAACTGATGAAAACACAGGGATTCCATTTACCGTTTTGTACCGTTCTGATGACAGTACACCCCAATTTACTTTATAATGATGCTCTGATGATAATAATAACCTGTTGTACTGCATATGGGTTGATAGAGTGGTAAACAAGTGTAGTTCTGTTCATTTAAATAGCACAAAATGTGTCTATATGATTTTTAATTCAATTTTTAAAAAATAAGATCACTTATGTTTATGAAAAATAAAGATAAAATATCCGTAGCCTTTTAATAAGGGAAATTTTTCACAGCATTGTACAAACCGGCAACACATTTGGTATTAGAACCAAACGTATTAATATCAGAAAGGAATTAAACTTTGCAACACACTAAAGCTCCAGATCTCCACTTATAACTTGCGAGACTAAATTAAATTTATTTCATATGAATGAAATTCAGAAAGAAGCTTGAACCACTACAACTGCCCAAAACATAAAAGGGAAGGCCACTATTCACTTATAAAGTGTCTGCATTGCCACTGAAGGCTACGACACAGAAAGCTATTACATGAAATGGTTATAAATATGTTGTGTGACGACAGGTGGGCAACATGAGAATATTTTATAGCTACTGTGATCAGTTTTATTACTGTGATAAACAGCATGCTTTTCTGAGTATATCGTTCTGAGTATAATTCAGTTCTTAAAGAACTCTTAACAACTGCATGTTTCACCACAAACAGAGCATATTTAGTCCTGTTTAATTGGATTTGGTGCAGTACAGCAGGTGAAATTCTGAATAACTGTCACTGTAGAGTTTTTGATTGCAGCCATCAGTCCTCTCTGTAATAATGTTTTATTAAAAATTAACTACATGATCTAAAAAAAAAAAAAAGAATCCATGGAATTCCTATTTAACCTTAAAAAACCTAAAAAAAATCTAGACAACATTTAGACGGATTGACTCATGGTATGTCCTGTAATCATGAGCCCATGTTGTCTCAATGCACATTCCTTTGAAAAAGTACTGTTCCAGGAACAGGGCTGAGCAAGATTTACTTTTTTTCTGTTATTACCTGTGTGTCCACCCATTTGACTCCGTCAGCAGTGTGCTCCACTCGGCCATAGAAGTGAACAGGGCGCATGTACTCAGGGCGGGCCTTTTCCCATGGGTTGCCATAGCGCAGCCAATCATCTGCCTCCTCAATCTGTCAGACAATGTAATGTGCATCAGTGAATGCAGTGTTACCCTGCAGTATTGCTGAGGTCTAAACACATTTAGTCAAGAAATAAGTGACAGCTTTACTGCTTTTGCTTAATTTTTATTAATTTATTATTATTAAGGCGTGTACTGTTTACTGAGTGTTATCATTTGTGTAATGGCGTGTGTTTTGTTTTATTTACTTCATTTTCTCATTTTTTTTTCTTTTAACCTTGCTCACATCTTATTACTACAGACCTCTTGCTTTAGCGGTTATGCTGTGCATAATACATGGCATGGTTTCGAGTGCATAGATACTTGTGTGCATGCTCATGTATTGTTGTTCCACTTATTACTATTAATTCTGTTCATTCCTGTCTGCTCTCTAAACCTGGGTATTAGAAAAGTGCGCTATAAACAAAATGCATTCTTATTTTTATTTTACTGTTCATACCAACCAAACAGTTACTTACCTGCCAGCCATTAACAATTTTCTGATTGAAGATTCCAAACTCATACCGAATTCCATAGCCATAGGCTGCCAGACCGAGAGATGCCATGGAGTCAAGGAAGCAGGCTATGGGCAAAAAATGAGGATGGAGGAGGGTTACTAAACTAAACACCTGGCAACCCAACACCAAAGCCAATACTCCTACAGGCTGTTTAATGATAAAATGTGAACAATATCAAATCTGACCTGCCAAACGGCCCAGACCCCCATTGCCCAGTCCAGCATCCTCCTCAATGTCCTGCAGCTCCTCCATATCCAAACCCAGCTGCAGTGAAAAGATTGTGTAGTTTGATGAAGTACAATCATATAAAAGTTTGGGTGCCAATGGTCAAATGAAAATTAAAATAAGTGGATCCTCTACATCCTCTACCCAGAAAACATTTCTTCACACTTTAATACACAATTACTCTTAATTTTCTACATTTAACATACTTAAAAAATGTTTTCTGTGCAAAGGTTATGGCACATTTTTACTGTTATGTTTTACTGTTATGTTTATGCTACACTCAGCAAATAAAATTTGAACTGCAATTTGAAACTGAAAAATGCTTTTATGTTTGTTATTTGCTATTAACATTTCAGTTTTTGTTGTGATCGTATGGGCGTATCAGGTACAGCAATGTTACTGGGGTTTCTACACACCTAAATGTCATTGGTAGGTTAAGAATAGTCTAGCAATCAAAAATATTCAGCCTACAGCACTTCTGTGGGCAGAATCTGACCATCAAAGAAGGCCTAGAGGAGGGCCTAATCAAACTGTGCATTGAAAAAATAAGCTATAGTCTCACCCAAACAATAGATGGTCAGTGGTGGGTTTATTGTGGTCTCTTTCCATTGTTTGAGTAATTACGCATACTAACAGATGGGCTAGAGTAACTGTACAACTACTAAGTTCACTTATATAGCAGATGCTCTGTAAAATAGCAACGATCATAGGTAAAAGGCACCTAATAAATTGGCGACTCTGTACATTTTATATTTATGTAAATGGGGTGATTTAAAGAAGAGCTCTGTCCTCAAACTTTCTACATAATTAAATATTTCAAAGCAGTTTGATGCAAAATGCTATGCTCTGAACCAGACTTTAGAAACCAGAATCAAATAGAATTTACCATTCACTCTTTTTAGTTTTTAATAGTATTTCACTGTCCCAACATTTTTGGAACAGTGTTTGTGAAATCTCAGAAGACATGTTATGATATCTAAAACGGAAATATACCATTTTGGATAGTACATAAAATGGAATATATCTATTTTAAATATCACGACCCCGGTTCCTTTCACCACCACTGTAAAGACATAGGTTAAGATAAAGATTAAGATTAAGTAACCCTTATTAGTCCCACAATGGGTAAACTTCACCTTCGCATTTAACCCATCCGTAAAGTGCAGCCCAATCCGCAGCGCCCGGTGAGCAGTTGGAGGTTTCTCTAAAATAAACCATTTCACACCAAACTATGCTGAATGATTTTTTTTTTTAATTATTTCCTTTTACGTATGTGGTGCAGATGGATTTTATCCATTCTGTTTCACATCAAACAGATGATTACTGTCAACCAAATGATGATTACAGTACACAAAGCCAGACAAATGGGTTAGGTAAGTGCAACAGTTGCAAAACATTGTCTGTGATATTTTAGTTTTGGGGTCAGTAACTGGTACAACTCTTACCTGGTACAAGGCCTCATCGCAGGCATTCTCTAGAGCTAGATTCACCATAGTGTTCTGCAGAGTGCGGCCCATGTAAAACTCCAGAGAGAGGTAGTACACCCGCTAGAGACAGGGGGGAGACAGAGAGTTAAATGACCATTGTCGGTGGTCATACTCATGTCTGCTGCAGTGGAAAAAACATCAAATGAATTGGCTCATTGCTGTATTCACATAGACAATACTTTCTGAACCACACTGCCCTGGAGACAGTAATCTGATGCACACACAGGGAGGCTCACATTGCTATGCAGAGCTGTGAGCATCAAGTGTAGTTGTGATAGCTTCGCCAACCTGATCTGTTCCCTTTTCGGCCTTCAAAACAAGGACCATCACTACATTTTATATTCTCACTTAGCCAGCATCACTCACACTGTTTTTCATGGACTGTCACAGATAGGAATGCATGGAAGCCGATTCCTGCCAGGTAGAAGATCACCTATTTATTTATTTTTTTCTCTGTCACTGGTAGGTGAATAAATGACTTAATGACTTACATTCCTCTAAATATTGACTTACCATACCACAGAAGTGACTTACTATGTCAAAATAATGACAGTATCTTGAAATAATGACTTGTCATGGTCAATATGGAAAAAAGAACATATTACTTATATTTATCATACGAGTTCCTTAAAGACATTTTCACAATATATGATGTCTTCATACATGAATACATGAAATACATGAATACATGAAATGTTTCATTATACATTATACATATACAACTGACATGAACACCATGAATCATTATTATGAACGATTTCACACACTGCCCTAACTCCAGTTTAACAGGACTAACTATGCTCTCTTTTTAGTTAGACATGCACTTCTTCAGGGCTCTGAACTTAGGATATCCACAATATGCTCAGCAATGCATATTGTTTATCATGATAACGATAAAATATTGTCATAGTGCCCACCTCTAGACTTAACGTGTCAAAATAATGACTTATTGTCCTGAGATAACTAATTACTTACTCATGATTTTTCAGAATGTATCTTAATGTCGCTAAATTATGCCAGAACTTCAAGAAAAGTCATTATTTTGAGAAAACAATTCATTATTTTGAGATGCCAAGTGAAAATGTTGATATAGAGAAGAGGGGTAAAAACTGCGAATGGGTTTCCACCGGGCAAGAATAGAACGTAAGAACAAAAGTGTGTGTGTACTGACATTTATGCCTGTGTATATATAGCTACATCGGTGACCTCTCTAAAAAGGTTGGACCATCTGTGAGGATGCCAGCCATTCATAGTGAGCGGCAACACACTCCAAACACATTGGCAAAGCTAGAACACAAGACTAAACAGACGCAGCTCTAAGAGGCTTTGCTTTCCTCTGGGAGAAGCCATTTTCCAAATCCACTTATCTCTGTTGTAAACGCGACGGCCTGCTACCGCAAAAAAGTCACATTATTTACATTGGCGAGAGCTGACACTACTGCACACACTCGGGCAGCAGACAACACACTCAATTATGTAACACTCTCACTAAATAAGGCCTCCAGTTTCTCTGCGCTACATCAACAGCTGCGGCCTCACTGTTCAACACCAAAACGCTTCACCTTCACTGCGCACTCAACTCTCCATCAGACTAAGCCTAAGGTTCTGCAGCTAAATGCACGAATGTCAGGGCCTGACATCCTCCTGACATTGTGCTTATGTAACGGGCTGGCGGGGCTGTTTCGACCGTCCTCAGAAAGGCTTCACTGCACCCGCTATTCACATCATCTCTGCCGCCGCGCATTCCTCGGCACTCCCGTTTGATGTGGACGCGATTTTACCAAACTGTAAACGCTGCTTCTGCTGCTATTAGCCGACGACACTGCGACTCAGTAAAGTCATTAGACATCTTGTTGCACTGCCCCCCTCCCCCTCCCCCTCGCCGTGCAGCAGCTGAGCTCCTACTTTGGGGTCTGTCTCGTAGTAATGCTGCTGCGTCCTGATCCATCTTCCCACCAGGTGGTCGCGGACAGTGTGCGCCAGGGCGAAGTAGTAGTCACGCTTCGTGGACACATTGCGGTCCTTCACCAGGGTGAAGTGCAGGTGACGGTTGAAATTGGTCTTGAGGTCGGCGACGTTTTCCACTCCGGCGAGGCCGCGCACCGAGATCTGCTTCCTCTTCTCCTGGTCCGTCAGGGGCTTCGGCATGTCTGCGCTCGAGCGGAGGGCTCACTGGTCAGGGGTTTGTAGAGCTGCTGCGCGCGGAGGACTCGGAGGATGCCGGACTACGTGACCGTGTGGACGTCTGATGCAGATGCCTGCACCTTTTGCCACGCCTTCTGCGCCAGCACCGGACGAGCCCACTAGCCAATCACAGCGCACGAGGAGAGACACTATTAGCCAGCTCAAGCGCACGAGGAGGATTACACTGAACCAATGATAGTCAAGGGGGCTGGACACACGAGCGCGAAGAAGTTATTTTAGCCAATCCTAGGAGAGACAGACGTTATGAACCAGTCCTAATGCAGGAGAGACAGACGTTATGAACCAGTCCTAATGCAGGAGAGAGACGTTATGAACCAGTCCTAATGCAGGAGAGAGAGACGTCATCAACCAGTCCTAATGCAGGAGAGAGACGTTATGAACCAGTCCTAATGCAGGAGAGAGAGACGTCATCAACCAGTCCTAATGCAGGAGAGACAGACGTCATCAACCAGTCCTAATGCAGGAGAGAGAGACGTCATCAACCAGTCCTAATGCAGGAGAGACAGGCGTCATCAACCAGTCCTAATGCAGGAGAGAGAGACGTTATCAACCAGTCCTAATGCAGGAGAGAGACGTTATGAACCAGTCCTAATGCAGGAGAGAGAGACGTCATCAACCAGTCCTAATGCAGGAGAGAGAGACGTCATCAACCAGTCCTAATGCAGGAGAGAGAGACGTCATCAACCAGTCCTAATGCAGGAGAGACAGACGTCATCAACCAGTCCTAATGCAGGAGAGAGACGTTATGAACCAGTCCTAATGCAGGAGAGAGAGACGTTATCAACCAGTCCTAATGCAGGAGAGAGACGTTATGAACCAGTCCTAATGCAGGAGAGAGAGACGTCATCAACCATTCCTAATGCAGGAGAGACAGACGTCATCAACCAGTCCTAATGCAGGAGAGAGAGACGTTATGAACCAGTCCTAATGCAGGAGAGAGAGACGTCATCAACCATTCCTAATGCAGGAGAGACAGACGTCATCAACCAGTCATAATGCAGGAGAGAGAGACGTTATGAACCAGTCGTAATGCAGGAGAGAGACGTCATCAACCAGTCCTAATGCAGGAGAGAGACGTTATGAACCAGTCCTAATGCAGGAGAGAGAGACGTCATCAACCAGTCCTAATGCAGGAGAGGAGTCCTAATACATACATCTGAGTAAATGTAAGCCACTGTCCCTATGAAATTAGACCACCGTCTGAGGGATAACCTCATTGGCTGCTTTTGACATGCATAAATTCCAAGCCACAATCTGCACAGCAGGTCATGCTCTAAGCTACAATATAGTTCAGCACGCAGGCAGCGGAGCTCATCATCTATGTATAGCCTGTTTGCAGTGCCCATATAGAGGCACCTAATTGTGGCAGTCCATGACAAAAGCAACATGATGACACCCAAACATAGAAACACTGCACTAACATTATCTGTTGACTCAAGAAAACTGAAATTTACATGATCTATATACCATCCAGCATCTGCACCCTCAACTCCTGTGAAACTCAACCCTCAGAAAGAGAGACTAAGATTTTAATACAAATTTATAAATCACCTTTATTTTCTTAAAGAATACAATGTAACAAAATGTATATTCATTTAATATGTGCATATCCTAATTTTATACAATAAAAATGTATAAAGCATGCAGGACTAGACAGTTACGCATCCCAAAAAAGCAAGAAAGACTGCAGGGGAAAAATAAATAAAAGCACCCAAAACAGATTGCTGGTAGAGAAGTAAATCCTAAGACTGGCTGTATTGACTGGACAACTTCCAGGCACTTCAGCCAAGTGTAATACTTAGTTTTAGTTAGTTCCACTGGGTTGTAGTGATTGTGCTGTTGCCCACAAACAGATCTATAAAATACATGTGATCACTTATCAACATTCCTCCTGGAGATCCACCTACCTGTGGAGGTCAGTGCTAACCCTGAATAGGCTGATCAATATGATTTGAATAAACAAATATAGTCCACAGAGATGTAAAAATAGATCAATGAATCATGATCAAGTGTCATGCCATTTTTCAAACAGATTAATACAGAATTAATACATTTTGCACAAAGTGGTTTTCAAATGAATTGTGCCGTCATAATCATGACGGTGATGTTTGAGTTCATGACTCATTGTATCGTTTCTGGAAAAGTCAATCTAAAATCTAAACGGATGTTTGAAACTGATGGCCCTAGATGGCATTTACCAATTAGGGTAAGATTAAAGTGTGCATTAGGATAAATCTCAGGGAAAAGGGTTGGAGATCAATGCTTTTTTTTGTTGTTTTTAAGCTTCCAATGCCTTTTGCAAAATACTAGAGAAACTTCAACAGGCTTTCATGAAGCTCCACAAAGGACTTTTAAAAACAACAGGAACCTGCAAGGAAAGTAGGGCACACGTGTAGGAATGTCTGAATGCAGAGGCAAGACAAGAATCTAAATAGGGCTAAAGTCCTTTACATCTCTTCACTGAAAATTCAAGTCGTTCATCTTTATTTTTTTGTTTTTGTATACTGGGGGAGGGGGGAGCGCATTCTGGCCAATAAATGTTCCTTGAAGTCAGATTAGAAATCTGACCAGGTCTGAAATCCACCAGGTCTAAAATTGCCAAAGCGCAACACAACAAAGACACGGCATGTCTGTACATCTACAACTATCTATATGTGAAGCCATTTCAACTTTTATTTAGCTGAATGTAGCATTACAAAAATACTCAAGGAAGGCAACATTTTCAAACAAAAGCTTTTCAGGTTTTGGATATTAAAGAACAAAACAAAATGCTGGATACAATTAGTCTGTCAAATCTTCACAGAGGAAAACACTTTGCTTTATAATGACAAACTGCTGCTTAATATGATATCAGTTCAATTACTGTGGTTTGGAATGTCAATTTGCACTGACGTTTGGACCAATCATGAAACAAAGGCCCTGCAAACACACACATACCATTCCCTGCACATCAAAGTACAAACACAAAGAATCTACCAGTTGATCAAACACTACAATTTTAAAATCAGAAACAAATTAAGTTAAGCAAATTTACATATTTCAACCACACCAACCTCCCCCGCCCCACCTCCCCTCTTTTCCTTTTTCTTCCAAGCATGGGAGAAAACACAAAAGCTGGTCAAAGGCCAGTTGCATTAACAATACATCAAGCAGTGATAGAACCTAGTCCTTTAGTCCAAATGTATTCAATCTTCTGTGGTTGATCTCAGCCACCACTATGATGTGGGGTGTTTAATTTTGGGGTGGTGGGGGTGGAGGGGCTGGGGGCATCCCAAATGGGGGCATCCCTGGGATCCCCATCATGGTAACAAAGTTAGGGTCCATAGGTGGAGGCGGAGGAGGAGGGGCATACATCATGCCTGCTGAGCCAGGAGGTGGGGGAGGGGGGGGAGGAGGGGCACCAGGGGGCAGTGGTGGCTGAACTCCAGGTGGAGGGGGCACCATGGAGGGGTTGCCCATAGGAGGTGGGGGCTGTGCAGCAGATGCTGCTGATGGCTGGGGCTGTTGCCAGGGAGGCAGGTTACCCGTAGCTGGAGTAGAGGTGGTAGTGGTATCTGAGACAAAGAAAAACAAGAAACTATGTAAACAGGCTGTAACCAACAGAGTAAGCCTGTAAGCCTCCAACAGCAACATTTACCACAACTTTAGCACAGGACTCCAAACAAAGGTTTTTGGGAATCTTCATTTTGACCATTTAAAAACAAGTGTATGGTTATCAGTCAAGATTACTATTCTAAACTAGTGATGCACTAAAACTGGTATTGTGTATTGGTCTGATACTGTGCTTATTTACTCATAAAAAAAGCATTGATACCAACATTCCAAGACCAGCTGTGTGGTAAGCTGAGTGCACACTGCCGGACTAATTAAGAAATGCAGTGAAGGAGGCTCTGCACTCACAGAGAAGAGTTACTGACCTTGTGACACTCGTATAACCATTGGTCATTTCAAACGTTATGCCTTGGTATATTTATATTATATATAGTGTATTTTTCAACACTAACAAATGCAAACACCGTAACAACCGCTTCCTCAATATGGGTTGAATCACAAAAAATAAATAAATAAATAAAAAATAAATAAATAATAAAAAAAGAAATTTACTCTGATTTTACTCTGAACACAGAAAGAAAGGTATAAATGCTAATACATCCATCCATTTTCTAGCTTCTCCTTCAGGGTCGCAGGCTAAAACAATTTATAAAAAAAAACAAAAACAAAAACAAAAAAAAAAACCCACACCCCCCACTGGTGTGACCATAATGTACATCACCGCCTGGCTTTTTGCTTCAACGCATAGCGTAAACAGTGCTGCTCTGTTTCTCAGCGAGTTTGCTCTGTACTGTTCATTTGAATAAGAGCTTTATTTGAAACTGCCCATAGACAGAGTTGCCTGTAAAGACATTTCACTTTTAAATCTTAGGCTTGATTGTGCAAGAAGGTCTATTCTAGAGGTGTCCAACCTTATCCACAAAGGGCTGGTGTGGCTGCAGATTTTCACCCCAAAAAAGCTGAAGCACACCTGTTTCTACTTGTTTAATCAGTTGGTCTTCATCAGGTGAGCTTTGTTACAGTGAAAACCTGCAGCCACTCTGACCCTTTGCAAATAAGATTGAACAGTGCATGTCTGGCTTTAGAGGACATTCAACTACAGCTTAAATCAGACAATACAGATGTAAATCTCAAAACGTAAACTCATCTAATGTGATTCCTCCTTCCACTCTGTGCTACTAAGACTATTGTTGAGGTGAGGACAAAAAAAAAAAAAAAAAAAACCCACTGACTTGTATTTTACAGATGTACAGAAGTGCTTTTCAATCTGCTCCTCTGTACTGCAGCACTATTCAATCCAAGGTAACTAACATAATAGCTGGCTAGTGCACGTCATTTAAAATGAGCTAGAATTAAATATATTTATTTTTTTATAAGGTAGACTGTACTCATTTGCACCAACTACCTAATTCAAAGTAGGATACCCAGTATGGTATCGAACTCTGTTTTGGCGAGAACTACCGGGGGGGGGTATTTATGCATCCCTGTTATAAACTGCACTGCATCTACTGGAATGTCCTTTGTAAATGTACTCACTCTGTTGCCATGGCAGTGGGGCACTGGTGGCCATGCTGCTGGTTGGTGGAGGAGGTGGGGCTTGCTGTTGCCATGGTGGCAGAGGGCCTGATGGGGGCGGAGGTGGCTGACTGTTTGGAGGAGGTGGAGGAGGTGGCATCATACCCATAGGGGGGGGCAGCAAACCTGGAGGGAGATTTTTCATTGATTGAACCTATACATTCCCCAAATGTGTAAGCAGCATCCAACACCTACAGAACTGTTGCAACTGTGAGTGCACTTAGGATAACCTTTTTTGGCATTTGTTATTTGGAGATATGCTTTCAATTCTTTTGCACTACAGACTTTTTTTGCAAACCACAAATGAAAGTATTTTCTGAATAAAATAAAAAAAAGTTACTGTAGTTATAAATTGAAAAGAATTCAACTTACCCATTGGATGTCCAGGTGGGGCTGGGCCTTGGCCCATGGGAGGAGGTGGAGGCTGCATCCAGGGAGGGGGCATGCCGTTGGGGTTGGGCGGCATTGGTGGCCCACCCATGTTGGGCATGGGAGGAGGGAAGTTGTGGGGGCCTCCATGACCACCAGGACCACCATGCATATTATGAAAGTTCCTGTTATCAGAGGGGCCAGAATTCATCCAAGGAGGACGAGTCTGAGAAAAGAAACAGAAGGTGAAACTGAATGAAGACAGCATACAAATTTAAGACAGTTCTGAATTCAGATTTACTGTACTTGTTCTCACTTGACAAGGTAAAACTGAGGCAGGAGTACTATGAGAGCTACTGAATCAAAATGTAAAACAATGCAAAAATCACTGCATTATGATTAACCACAGACCACACATTTCAGAAATAGAGTACTCTATAGATAAGGCAGTTTTTTTCCTTTTTTGCTCATTTTCAAAATGTCATTACCCTACATACATTGTAACTATTTGCAAAGAGCAGGGATGCCCAATACATTTAAGGCAATAAACTTGAACAGTCAAAACTCAAACTACACTTTGCAAAGTCAAAGTATAAAGCCTCACTGGTGGTGGCTGGTTGTTGCTGGGTCCATTTCCTCTGGGGCCGCTGGGAGGTGTGGTGTTGTGCCCACCACTGGAGGCAGGAACGGGAGCTTCTCCGAGCTCAGCCATTAAGGAGAGATACTCTTTATCCATACGGGCCTTATCTTGAGCTGACTGGGGTGGCTCACCTTGCCTTGGGGGATAGGAGCTGCAACAGGAGTTGGTAATAGGTTTAAGCTAGTACAATGTTATTAAAAAAAAAAAAAAAAAAAAAAAAAATAAAAAAAAAAAATAAAAAAAAAAAAAAAAAAAAGTACAGTAATACAAAAATGTACCCATCATTTCATTACAGAAAACAAAAACAGAGAGGCCTCAGATTCAGCCAGGTACCTTGTGAACTTGCAGTCAGACGCAATGTGTCCAGCTCCTCCACATTTGGTACAAAGCGTGGTGTTAGTGATGCTGCGAGGCTCAGAACTTTGCCATGGGCGCAAAATCCTGCAGAGGAAATTTTTGCATATTCTTGCTTTCAGACAGATTTCACCTGCTAAAATACTACTACACTTCACTATGAAAGGGTTGTGAATGTCAAAAAAGCTAATAAAATAATAAGCCTAAATATAAAATAAATAAGCCTAAATGGTGGAGACTGCCACTGCTCACCTGTTGTCATCCTCTCTGAGAGTGCCATTGAGTCGGGCCAGCTCTCTCAACTGCATCTTCCTCAGGTCATTCTGATCTTCTGGTGTCTCAATGCCCTGCTTCAGAATATTACGGATCTACAGGGAATCAGCAGAACATCAGACTTCAACCAGATGGACAACATACTGTTTTCAGTCTTTGTAACAAGATTACCAACTGAGAAAAAAAAAAGATCAACTTCATTCTAGGATCACCACAAACAGCTGCGTCAAGGCTCTCTGACTTTGTGATCTGATGCAAAAAAGCTTTCCTCACTTGCTCTACGGCCTTCTTGACGTTCTCCATGGTGTTGGCCGTGACCAGAGCATGCAGAGGTTCATCTTCCCCAGGCAGCATCTGTCCGTCCTTACGGCCCACTTTACCTTCCTTCACTGAGCCCTTTCCACGTATCATGATCTTAGCACAACATTCTTTCTCAATGTTTTTCAGTGTGTTGCCACTGTAGAACAAAATACAGGAGACAGAGGTAGTTATCTAAATCTGTATATTGACCTACTTCTGTCACTGTTCTTTAAAATAAAGATATATAGTTTATTATTTATTTATTTTTACACACACTTTTTTAATTACTGGCCTCCCGGGCTCGATGTATGATATGATACATACCGTGGCCCAATCAACAGTCCAACAAAGTTTATTTCCGGATACTCTTCCTGTGGGATCATCACTTTATCACTGACTCTGGTGGCTGGAGGCCTGAGAGAAAAACAGATTTAAAAATAAATATATGAATTAAAAAAAAACAACCTTGACAATTCAAAAGCTAAGCCAGCAATAGCACAGTGACAAACTGAACTCAGAAAATATCAGTGAAGGGAAAAGAAAGGAGAATGCACTTACTTATAGTCAGCAGGTGGCTTAAACTCTGGGTTCAGCCCAACCATCTCTGTGATCAGTGAATGTCTCTCCTCCTCCAGTTTTTTGCGGGTACGGTACTCACGTGTGTTCAGCCTCTTCCCCTCACTGTTATAAATTGGCTCAGGAGAAGGAGACCTGTTGGTGAAAGAAGGAATATAGACAGAAAAATGCAAACAGCATTAATTTCAAGTTAATTATTTTGAAGAGATGGCAAATACCAAAGAAAACTCGCTCACTTCCCTAGCCCTAGCCGACACCTGATTGTGGTTTTTTTGGGTTTTTTTTGGCGGTCACTTGAGGAGTACAGGATGCCCCAGAGAAATATCAAAGCGGAGTATATTCAAAAAGCAAGGGAGGGAAATACTACCTTTGGCAGAGAGAGGGAAAAAACGGTCTTTCTCTGCTGAAATTCACAACAGAGGATACCCTCTGTTGCCTAGTTCAAAGGAAAAGTGGCAGTGAGTGTCCCCATGGGAAAACTTTACAGATGGCAGCATATTATACTTCTCTGCAGCTTCATTTTTATCAGTCTATTGGATTCACAGAAGAAAAACTGAAGTAACTTCTATTCTGGACATGTGGGGCAACCAAAACACTTGAGCTACAACGTCTCTCTGTGGAACTGAGCTATCCCCTTCTCACCGGAGCAGGCGGACACCTGGCACATCTTTGGATGCCTGTGGCAGACTTCACACTTCTGAGAAGAGCATTCTAGTGCTGGCTCCAATCATTACCTTACCCTTGGATGCTGCTGTTACGCTGCATTACGAAGTTCTGCGCTTGAAAAAGGTTACGAGAGGGGGAATTTGGGTTAGAGAAAATGAATTATGATTAGAAAGTCAACCTTTTTGAGAACTCTCAAAAAAAAAAAAAAGGAGACCTGCATTGGCGTTAACAGGTTCATGAGAGACAATTGAAAGAGGAGAAAAGTGAATAAAAAATTAGAGGAAAGTCTCTCGCTTTTGGCTCGCAAACTCCACCGCCGACAACCTGAAACACCCCCAGAGTTTGTTTTGCGCATTGGAAGCAATCATCCCTAAATCCTGGAGTGAACGGATCTTCAGAAAGAACCTTGTTTTAGGTGTGCTGTGAAAACTCTGGATTAAGATTATGCTGGAAAGACTATTGCAGGAAGAGAGCTGGGCTTGTGGCTAGCAAAGAGACACTCATTTGAGCAGCATCAAAATTCCTGCTTTACAGTTAAAGGCTTATGCAAACTACGTGCGTGCCATCATTGTTATTAGGGTTATGGTTACTCCAGGAAAGACAGCGTCAGAGGGTTCTCCAAGAGAGGTCTTCCAGTGCGGAAATCTGGAATACTGTTAGAATTCCTGTACAAAACCACAGACGTCCCTTTATGGAAAATCATTAGTGACCTTTAGAACAACCAACAATTCAAAACTAAAGATTCTGAATTTGTAATGCTGAACTGCGGATTTCAGCAAATAGGGGCGACAGATTATCAATTTGGGTTAAAAGAGCTTAAAATACTTTTAAACTTACTCTCAATCTTTAAAAATAAATTAAAGATATAGAGGGAAAACTCTCTTTTTAGCTACTTAAAATGAAGTCACGGGAAGAAAAAGCTACAGCAATGTAAACTGAACTTTTTTTTTTTTTAATTCTGTCCACTGTTCTTTAGTCCACATGCAATATTTTGACATGCATGCAGTTAGACAACAATACTGCAGATTAGTTATATGACCATATAAATGTCATATCGTTATGGACATAATCAGGGGAAAAAATGTTTGTGTCACCTGATACGTTTAGAAACAGTTTTTTAAGCACAACATGAAGACACCAGCAGTAGAACAAATTCTATGCGCCAATTTAACACACAAAAAAAAAACATTAACTGTCACATCATCTGTATTAGTATGAAAATTAAGTAATAAATACTGGAATAGGGGAACTTTCACTGTTAGTTTATAAACTAAAAGTAAAAGCACTGTAATTCCTTAAACAACAAAGTTATTGCTATCTGACTAGAAGCCAGAATATTCTATCTGGATTAATGTAATTGTACTGTTCATGTAATTAAAGCAAAGGAAGCACACAAAATTATGAACTAACAATGCAGCTGGAAAAAAAAACTGGAAAATATTCAATTGGGCATAATGCATTCAGCACAAAGGCTGCAAATAGCATCCTGATCTTCCTTAGAATCATGAATACTGGGACAATTTAGCTTGACCAACATGCCCTCAACTAGCAGAGGGGTGGTCTAAGATTACAGAAATACATATAATTTAAAGCAAAACAGATGATTAAGTAAGAATGGCTCATTACTTTGGAATGCCCCTTTACTACTTTACAAAATAAACCTGTCAACATTGCTTTCTAATACTAACCCTAAAAGACCAGCGAAAAATGCTGCTACATGTTTTAAAATCTGAATTTATAAAACGCTGAAGATATCTTGCATTCCACTTCAAATTAAGGACAGCTACATTCTGGTATCTGGTCCACAGCTTATTGTGCAGACAAAGCTCCAAGACGACAAAAATGTCTTCTGATGCACCTGACCAGGTTATGCACGGTACCAAAGAGAACGCAGGCGGTACTGTTTGTACATAACACTGTGCGCAGAGTCTTAACTAAACCGTTACGATTCGTGCCTGAGGAAAAACTGGTACCATTCACTACCTGCCTCAACCTTTTCGTTTACTAATAAAGCAGAACACACCAATAACAAAACCTGTAATAGTAGAAGAGATAGTATAGCATATAATGAAATGTGGATTATCTATCCTGTGATGGCAGTATAGCCTGCCTAAAATGCTTCCTTTACTTTAATATATATGACTCCATTTAAAGGTGAATTACAACCAATTGCCTCTTATATATTCATATTGGTCTTCTTTGCCTTTTTTCTCATATCACAGCAGAAGTAACATGCTTTCCAAGATAGAGGACTGATGTCATGTTACCAAAACGTCTTAACTGTGAAATCTTATCTGTTTAATCTCAATGACTACTTTAGTTGGGACTGAATTTTGGACAGAAGCTATTCCAGAACAACAGTACTCAAGCTCATAATTACATCCCAACTCCAGATTAATAACAGTATTATAGAAACATCCTAACTTTACAACAACCCCTGAGGTGTCTTAACTTACGGTTTGACTAACTGTTTCTATCGTTTTAAGCAGGGACAGGCAGCATAATTTTTTATAATTAGCCATATTTACGGAATAAATCTTAACTGAAAACCTTAAGTCAAAGCACCGTTTTTAACAGCGTTTTAAAATCCCAGACGCTGCAAACACAATCTCCACCATCCCCTCATCACCTCCACGTGTTAATGTTGAGGAAATACAAGTGATGGTGAATAATGAAGAGAAAGAGCTGATTGTGTTGCAGGTTATTAGGAGGAATAATGTTAGCGTTCTCGGCTAAAGCATTTGGTAAGCAAAATGGAGAATCATGACGCACTGACATACGCACAGTTTTGCCACAATATTCTTCACTTCAACTTCCTCTCACTTTAGGTTTGTTAGACCTCTTTACATCAGTAACTGTAGCTAGCGGTCTGGCTAACTAACTTGATTAATTGTGCTAGTTGCTTCTATTATACCAATATGTGAAAAATCTCATCTTGACCTGTCCGATGTTAACTCAAGACAAACGGGTAGGATGTTTCTGTAATACAGCCCCTGGTTTTGATATAAAACATACATTTTCATTTGAGCAAGTAGGGTGATTCAAAAACCTGGAGCAAGCATTCTACATACTGGAAAGCATGGATCCACTCTGGTCTTTTGTATGAGCACATCATTGTCAAACTAGCAAATTATTTTTGGGTGGAATTCTCCTTTAAGAGCCTCAGTCAGGTCATGCCTTTGCCTCTCCAGATAAAATGTCTGATTTGCCTTTAAAAGAAACATGAAGAACTGAAAAGCATGACCAAATACAGGTGACAGAAACTCCAAAACAAAATCGCCATTATAAAGATGGTATAATATTCTTAATTTAAATCTTAAGATTAAAAAAAAAAAAAAAAAATGGAGACAAATGAGATATTCCCTAATGTAGTCATCACACAATTACCATACTGAGCTGAAATCTACATACCTTCATTTCTAAGAACAATTAACTGACTTATCTACATAAATATTTTACTATATTGTATATAAAACATTTTGTATTTTAAATTTGACTTCTTAATTGATGAAGAGGTAAAGAAAGTGTTACTGTTGTTGGGTTTAAATGGTTATTCCGACCTGTCCTCAGGATTAACAGGGATTCCCAGGTCTCCTGTACGCAGTTTACGAGTCAGGTCTTCGATCTGCAGTTGGACTGGAAGAAATCAGGTTAGGAAAGAAAAAAAAGAAAAGAAAAAAACAAGGATGGAGAAAAATGTGGTTAGCAGCAAAAAATACCTTGAAACAAAGAGTGCAAAATACTTCAGTTATGCACTCATTAAGGTTAAAAATGAAACATGATTAACAACGAATGAGAGGTCAAGAATCAAGGTCAAGATTTAAGACCTTCAATGCTACAAAAATATTCTGAACCCCTTCCTAATTTCTAAAAAAACATAATACACATATGAATTCATATTACAAATAACATTCATTTCATGCTCGTAAAATAGAATGCATCTTCCAGCATATGATTTATATATCCATAAAATTATTCCAAATATTATATAGAATTAAAAAGAAAAATTAGAAATGTGGGAAGGGTTTCAAACAAACAATTTCAGAGGAATTTCACAAAACAGTGAACAGGCGTTCACCGAGGCAGGCTTCCAATAAATGCCACCAATCCAGAAAATCTGATCTTATCAAAAATACTGGAATAGAAATGTTTTTCAAATGTATAAATCTGTGTTGGCAAATGTTATTGAACGTTATTAGCGATAAAGTGGTGTCACAAAAGGAAACCTGCCAGAGTAAAAACATTTAATTAAATGTAGATTAAAAAGACATTCCTAAAGCTCATTGACCTGGGCCACGACATTTTGAACTGGGGGAGTCACATAAAGCATGCCAGTTTATCTGTGTATGCACCAGATTTGCATTTTCACTAAGAAGGAAGCACAGGAAGAAAGTTAGGCTGAGGATAACACTTGGGCTACGTAATGCAAACATTGCTGATGTCATTAATGGAAACTGAGGATGACTGACAGACTGCATGTGCTAACCTACAGGGCTGACAGTCTTAAAGGAACACACTTATGTTCCATAAACAGTGTTTTCTGTGAAGAACGAGCAAGAAAGATGCAAAAAGTGACAAATGTGAAGAGATCAAAACGTAGGTCAGTGCCACAAGTGGACATCGGGGGAGAATCAATTCTTAACAACAAACTTCAACACTTGCCAATAACTTATTCTGTTATTGACAGGCCACTTGAGTGGTGACTTACCAGCAGAACTGAGCACTAACAGTAACAGGCAGTTCAAATAAAAATATATTAAACATTAGGTTAAAAAGAATATACTTAAGGGATGCACCAGTACAGAAACTCCCATCACTGTGCTCCCCTAGTATTTTTCTTGCTTTGAATCAAACCTGTGTGTCACATGGCATCAACCCACCCTATATATCTCAATATTTTAATAACCTTAAAATGCAAAAATGAATGAATGACACTTCTGGTCAAAGTTCCTCTGGAACAATCATTAGACCACTTCTGTTCGGGTACATCCTTTGTTTTCTGTGAATTAAAAGACTTTACAACACTGCACCCATGCATCAAATCTAATCAAGTGGCCTCTAGTTGAAGAAATGTTTATTAAGTGACTGAGGATTTAAGCACCAGTGTACAAGATGCATTTAGCCACATGAGGTTTTGACTACAACTAAACCACATGCCACTTCAGAGCAAGCACCCGACAGGAATGAGGACACTGATCTCGTTACACAGCACATTCAAACACTGGTGATGAAGATGACTGCAATTCATGTTAGGCCTGCATTGCCTACTCTTTGCCCAATCTGATTGGTTAAGACATTTTCATGGTTAACATGAGCAGTGATGAGATCCTGCAGCCAGAAGACAATTCACAACAAGCAGCAACATCAGAGAGAGACTGTGGGTATTTGATTAGACAACTGATGGAACACAAACTTTGATAAGAACGCAAACGAATCACAACTATGAGAAACAGTGCCTGCACCTTTCATGCAATACACTCCTTATAAATATTTGGGTTTTAATTAAAAGAATTGAAAAGATACCTGAAATTAGGCACCTTGAATTAGTGTTTCAAGCACTGTGAGTATAATCAGACATTAAGGAACTTCACTGCAAATTGGCATATCTGAACCGCATCTCATTTTGTCAGCAGCATTTCGGCATGCATGTTCAGTAATGTCTGAGCAACCCAGCAAATAATTTCAACTAGCAAAGTTCTGGCAACCACGTCCTCTGTATGATGTGCAAATTGTTATGAAGCAATGGGCACATAACTTGGACTGAAAAGAAAAAGGGAGCTGTTGGGATGTGGAGGGGAGAATAAACCCTTTTGCAAAGTATGTACCAACCTTAAACATTCAAAAGAGAATATGGGACTCAATTACCTATATAAGCTCTCTCCTGTTCACGGGTGAGCCCCGGGGGGATGACTGTGGGCATGCCGGGGATAATCGTCTTCTGATCAGGAGTCTCACTGCTCCAGCGGCTCTTTTTCCTCTTCTTATTACCACCATCTATCAGAGATTGTCAGGGTGAGTGTCAGGGTCAGTGACCAGCACCACAGCAAGCAGATGTGCAGATTTATAAATCTTCAAAAGATGATCTTCAGCAACGCAAAGAGCAGTGTAAAAACAGGCAGTGGGCTTCTTACAGAGTATGGCCGTATAGTTACCACACTGCTCGCTTTTTCTTCTACTTTTTTTGCAAGTTTATTTTAGACCAGTGGTTGTGAACAGTTTTTACGCTGTGAGCCCCAGCTCCTCGGTTAACACTGGAGCAGGGGCCCCCGATCGTTGTCCTGTAAATCTACAACCCTGCATAGATTAGCAGCAACTATAGTCTATCACACCTAATCCAGCTAATGAAGACCATCAGAGGCAACTGAATTACACTGCCAGGTGAGTTAGATCTAAAATCTTCAGGGTGGGAGATCCCCAGAACCCTTGCACTAGAGCACCTGAAGACTGTTCAATACGAATTTTAAAAAGTCTGTTAAAGTGTGAGTGGCGGTGTGAGTGGTTGGGGGTTAATTTCAGTATACAGGTATACAAACTAATCATGGCATTTGTTTATTTCCACAGGTATTCAAATAAATCAAATAAGTGAAAGATAAACTGTTGTGATTAGATGTGAAACTTTTCATTGACAAAGCAGAAGTCAAGGTTTAGGTCACGAGAATGACCACAATGAAGAACTGATGTTATGCATAAATGACACGGTCACTGCTTATTCATAAAAAATATAAAACAATATGGTAAAATGGAACAAAATTGAAACTGGATATCAGTAAAAACGAGAAGGAATATGTTTGTGGCCATCAATATACTCTGCAGTGGCACAAACTATGTTTAGGAAACACAGTTTTCCAAATTGTAGTTTTAAATCGTCGCATAATATCATTGAACCATGACATTTTAACTTGGTTTTCCTAACATAAAAAGTCTTAACACCAGAGTCATTCAGAAAGAGATCCTACTGCCCACAGGTAATAACTAGGCCATATCTACAAAAAGCTGCAGGTTTGAAACTTCTAGGATTATAGTCAAAAGCAGAAATGATAAAAGGTGTTGTACTGTGCGTCTAATCATGGCTTGTGTTACTTTGGAGCAGTTTACTCTCTTCAGGCACAAATCAGCTACAGCGACGAGAGGGGAAAACATCAACCAAACAACCCTGATTCCTCGAGCAGATGCAACACTAATGGGCAGACCAGTCGTTATGACTGGCTCTGGCTGAAAAAATCCTCGATACCAGTGTGAGCGACAGAAACTGGCTCCGTTTAAAGACTACGAGTTTTAAGACGATTCAGTTGGAGCCAATAAGCTTACCATGCCTTATGAGGCGATGATCATTCTCAGTAAAATGTTCGGATTTTTGGAAGATCACCCTCCGCTAATGACTGGCCTCTGGTATCCAAAACGTACTGCAGCGCCTCCTTAAGTTGTACTACTGTGATTCATCCGCTATTACCAAAGTATAAATCTAAACAGGCTTAATACCATTCGTAAGATTCAGGCTTGTGCTTAACTCAACCCTACAGAACACTTGATATTTTTAGTAGTGAACGTTACAGCATTCACAAAACTAACATTATCTCACAATCACGGCAGGCAAGCTAACTTAGCTGACACAGCACAAAATCTTTAAACTTATGTACCAAAGGGGCTTTTATAAGCGAACTTGATTCAAAAGAACCGGCTCTTCAAAACGACTCGTAGTGGCCTTCACTAATATGGTAGGTCAACGACCAGAAGAGCAACGTGGGCCTACAGCAAGGAACACGCTCCTATTCATGCATTAGGCGAGACAGAAGTCAGCTTCTAATACACATTTTCATTCCACCTTAAATGGTGCAGCAGATCCATTCATAATGTAGTTAACTGATGCACTATTTAAGGCGGGACTGGAAAATTCGAACAAGAAAACGACCTCAACTTCGTAGCTACGGTTTCCTTCGGAAGAGCAGCTGTGCTTAAACGCGGTCCCAAGAGGCCCCAGAGTCTTACGCACCTCATTCAGTTAACGTTACAAGAGAGTCCGATAATTAGCTTTTTAGTCGACCTAGGCGTGTTGGGAGTTTGAAAAGCGCCCTGATAACTCGTATCTGTGCGCACGGCCGCTCCAGTCTCAGAAGATTCTGGAGTCTTCTCTCGGACTGAGCCCGTATTAGCTGAAAGCTAACCGATAATCTACCAGCACCACAGTCACACGCGGTTATACTTTACCTCCGCCTTGAGACGGCAACCCGGCTACAGCTGGATTTGCAAATGAAGACCCGGGCATTGCAGAAAACTGAGGGAAAGACACGTTCGGCATCGGCGGCTGCTGGAAGGTCGGAAGCGGGAATGAGACCGGAGGCCCCGGCGGAGCCGTTAGCCCAGGGCCGGGACCCGCATCGAAGCCCCGTTTAGCGCCAATGCTCGGGTGCAGCTTCCCCAGCGGGGTTGCGTTTGCTCCCGTTGCCATTTCCCAATGTTTTGTCTGACTCCCTTCAGTTGTCTAGTGTGTTTCACCTACAAGTCCTCCTAATAGCTACTTTATTTTAATGAAAAATAGTCCGAGCACGTTCGTCGGTAAACTACTCAACCTCTCTCAGTCACCCGATACAGTCGGTCAAGATGGCGTCCGTTGAGGCGGACAAAGGAGGTTCGGCGTCCCCCAACGAGTACTCTAATTGGTCAGAATTTGCGTCAATCATGGCGTTCTCAACTGTCATTGGACACAAAAGGCGTTCTCTACTCCCGCCTTGGGGGTTTGTTGATCTGTGATTGGACGTCTCGGCGCTCAGTAACTTTTAGACTGCAAGAAGGCTCCTCCTAGACTGAGCGCCGCGGAGACACGGGCAGCGTCCGAATAACCGAATGAAACTTTCTCTTGCTTGTGTTCCTTTGATTTGCTTGATCTGGCGTTCATGTCCTCCACATGCTAGTCAGGTCTGCCAATACATGCAGCGAGGCCTTTGCTACAAATTAGGCAAAACCAGGGAAAACAGATAGGAACTGTTTCGTAGCTATTGGGACACAGCCACTAAACCAGCTACTTCAGGCGATGGACACATAGAAACGCCCCTCTTTTACTACTGAAATACGTTTTGCAATTATAGCTTCAGTTCATTTAGAAAGAATATACAAAAGCAAACACGGGAATGAACTCCTCGCAACTATTAACATAATACTTTCATCAAAAGCCCACCATGGGGTATGGGGATTAGCTACTTACATATAAGTGCATACTTGTTGAATTATCCCTTGTCATTCTATAAACATTTAACAGTATTTAATAAAGGTTTAAATATGAAATGTGACACAATCAAGCACAAGAACATGTAAATACAGTAGTTTTATTGAGGACATTACTGAAATACAATTGGTCACTAAATATTCATAACACTGCTTAAGCTGAAACTGCAGAGTCAGGCCTACTACTTTTGCCACATGGTAATTTTAATACAAAGCAGTTCACTTCAGGTAAACATCACATTATTCTGTGTAACAGTGGGATTTTATGTCGTTAAGTTGAACAGGAGCTGTAAAACACCATGATGAAATACAAGCCATCTTGCACAGTGAGCAGTGTCAGTTGTCAGAGTCCAGCTTCCATCAGGATCCCTCTAATAGCCCCCTTAGAACCGGAATTTTATTACTGTAGAAACTGAACATCGGGAAAAACTAAACATGAATTTAACTGCTTACGTCTAGATTACATTTTGCACCTTAAGTTATTAAACCTGGAACGATCCAAAACATTTTTCGTTATTGCAGGCTGGGGACTGACAGAAGAAATGCTGTAAATAAGAGGAAACTGAAAGGTGGATAGATCTTCTCAAAGACACACCATCTTAAGCAAGGGTGCATACGCTGCACCCTGAGGGCTAGCAGTGCATATGCACTCCCTGCAAGCAACTCAAGCCCCTTGTTTGCTTGTTGCAGTGGGCATTTAAATTCCAAATGCAGAAATAATCACACACATCTGATCATGTATCACTGGGCTATTTACGCCTACTCCAGTTTCTAGATCATAGCTCATGTTCACTGGTACAATGTATTTGCCTTTACATTGATTTTATATAACCAACTGGATTGTTGGGAGTTGTTTTAAGGTTTTAATTTTTCAAAGACTTTTAATGAAAGATTCTTTTAATGAAATGCATGCGTCTAAAGTTAAATGCGTACAAATGGCTTTTAAAAACTCTGAACACACTTCTAATGCAGGGAGGCACTTTTATTACACAGAAAGAAAAAAAAAAGCAAATTATGAAATACCATAACTCACCTGGGACCAGTTTACTGTTGCATGTTCATTTGAATGTTGCAGGCAGTGTTGCGTTTCTGTTCGTACACAATCCTTCTGAAAACGCCCTAAATCACGTCTCAGCCAGTATTAGCTATATGCTTTAGAGGTGAATTATGAATTGATTAAAATATTTAACACATTTAAATACTCATTCAAATACTAATTCACACTGTAAGCCAAAGGAATGATGCTGTAGAACAATTTTTATGCGATGTTGTACAAGACCATTTTGAACTTTAGAAGCATGCATTTAATAAAAAAGTAAAACATTGTGTAAACAATTGTGGAACAATTAAATTTAAGAAGAAAAAAGCGCCGGACCATCCTACAAAGTTTATAAAAATTCTACATGTGAAAGAATCAGAAAATTAAACTCTCTTCAGATGCTAATGCCAACATGTGCACTGCATCATGTACAGGTAATTATTAAGTTTAAATGAGAAACTTTTGTGATGATAAACACAAAAAAAAACAACTGCTATAAGATGGCATAGTGCATTGTTTGCAACTTCACAATCCAGCCAGAATTTATTAATTGCAGTGACTGAATAATTACGTCGGTGGAGGTGCAATTGAGGAACATCTGTAAAGGAAGCAGATCATCATCACAACACAGTTTTTTTTCTTGTGTTTTCTGGAGCTTTTACCCATCTCCCCAATGCCAGTCATTGCAAATTACTAACTGCTGTCTGAAATCTCCCCCATTATCTAGCACCATCTGAGAGCGCAAAGGTAAGCACAAGTTTCTTCACGACTTCATGCTGCCACCAGAGATATTCAAAAAGCGGTTCAAGCATTCTAATTCAAACCTGGGTCCCGGACATTTTAAGCATACACTAAAGAACTAGATTTTATAGCAAATTTTCCAGACAGTAATGAAACTGTCACCAACAGCCATTCAAGAGACTTCTACAACATTAGCCTAGGTCTTATAGCCTCACAGGGAAACAACAAACATGTCCAAAAGGAGGCTAGCAATCAGCTGTCCAATCAGCTGTCCAACGCAAAATCGCATCCGAGGGAAAAAAAGCAATATTTTTACTTTAATAAAAAAAAAAATGATAAAAAAAATTATCCTATCTAGTTCACAATTACTTAGCTTTCTTTAAGCCATACTGAAGATCCCAACTACACAATCATTCTCTATTTTTGCAGAACAGGTGAAGGGCTAGGACTCTGAAAGCCTTTTGATATATTCTTGGTGCCACTCTATCACTCCAAAACACAACCAATTAATCTTTAAAGAACTGTTGGGGTTTTCTGCCATCATATCTGTCTTGTGTCTATAAGCCAAACTACTCAGATCAATCTCGTCCACAGATTATTTCATTTGTTAGTATGGATTTCATTTCATACAAAAAAGCTACGCACACCTGAAAGTCCAGATACATCACTTTAGAGAAATATTTACTGTACAACACAGTGCGTGTGTGGACCTTTACTAACTGGACAGGTGTTAGGTTAGAACGCATAACGCGCCCGGTCGCCGTAAGGGTCCCGCGACATGTCGTACGCAGAACTCCGGTTGAGCGAAGAAACAGGGGAGATGCGCGACCGATCGTACGAATATCCTTCCCCCTCTACGGGGATTCGTCGGATTGGGCTCCGATCGCGGGTATAGTATGAAGACACGGGAGCCGGTGGAGGGGGGATGGGGCGTCGCTCATATGGGTCAAGGTTAGAGGAGGACAGGCGGTCTCTCGCGATGGTCGAAGACGTAGGGGGAGGAGGGGCAGGAAGAGGGACGGCGCGTCTGTCTTCGAAATAACCGGTTCCATACGGACGCGCCCGATACTTTTCGTAGTAGTCCACCACCCCGTACGGATCCCTTTCGTCATAGGGCGCTCGCCGCATGGGGTACCCGGGCACCGCGCTGCCATAGCCCGCGCCACTGTTGCCGTACGCCGCCTCACTGCCATACACCGCACCAACGCTGTAGCCCGGCGGGACACCGTAACTCACTGCGCCGTCATAGCCCGTGCCCCTTCCGAACCCAGTGGCACTGGGGTAAGCGGCTCCCCGAGAGAAGCTGTGCGCGGGCGCATAGTTGGCACTGTAGGCCGGCTCACCATTGAAGCCACCACGATGGAAACCGCGACCGCCGCGACCACCACCCCCACCGAACCTGGGGGGACCGTATCCTTCCGAGCCCGGGCCCTCTCGGTAGGAGCCATTCTGGTCAAGCGGGCACTCTTTGGACCAGTGGCCTTCCTGCCCGCACCGATAACAACCCGTCCTCTCTCCCATTCCCGGCGCAGTACGCAGGCGGCTAGTCGAAAGCTTCACGCTGATCAGTTTCCCTTGGGGAAAAAGAAAGACGCAAGACAATTTGCCACGATACTTCTTGAAAAGTCCTACATAGACAATCGAACGTTAAAGGTTTGTATGCTCCATTGATATTTATGGACTACTCAAATTGAGATGTGAGCATTAGAGACAGTCTAACTTTCCAAGGACATTTTAACAAAATGTCTAGAACTAAAAGGTAGAAAACAAACATGCTTAAGGACGCGCTTACAAGATTACTATCATACAAGATTACTTTGAAGGATGCAACTTTGAACAAAGCATTTCCTCTAAATCTAAGGGATTTTAGGTCAAGATGATAATATTATGATTATCACTTTTAAAACCTGAGTAGGTAACACTCCACTGACCTGATTACAGCTCATCAAAAGATCAGGTACCAGGTATATAGATTACATTGGCGAACAAGATTTTGCTTACCACTTTTACTTACCTATGTGCTTTACAGATCATATTTGCTACAAGAATGGCAAATTAAAAATTACAATACAAAAATTTAAAATGTATTACAATACAAAAAATTTGTATTTTCTGCAATGGTCAAACAGATGCTCTAGCTCTGCATGCTGGTTCACCTTGAAAGGCTGTGTTGTCCAGCCCACTGATGGCCTCCATAGCATCCTCCACCCGCTCCATGTGTACAAAGGCATAGTCCTTCACAATGTCGCACTCAACCACAGGGCCATACTCCTCAAACTTGGCCCGCAGCTCCTGGTTGGTACAACTACTACTGATGTTTCCCACATGAAGCTTAGTGGAGGCTTTTGGTTTTCCTCGGCTCATTTCCACATTCATGGCAAGGCCGTTGAGCATGTAGTGGTGAAGGTTTCGAATGGCTTCCTCAGCCTCAGCTTTGTCGTCCATGTGGACGAAGCCGAAGTTCTTCACAATATCACATTCTGATATTTTACCATACTGAGAAAACAGAGAGCGAAGCTCCTCTGTTGTTGTGTTTGGGGAAAGGTTCCCAACGAATATTTTAACCATTCTGGCTCTTGATTCTCACACTCAGATGCCCTATTAAAAAAACAACAAAAAACAAAAAAAATAAACAGACATGAAGTTTAAAACACCCTACAAAAACACAAACGCACAGACGCAGAGTTTCAGATGCCCTACGATTAGATACCCTGCGAAAAGAAACGCACAGACGCGGAGTTTAGATACCCTACGAAAAGAAACGCACAGACGCGGAGTTTAGATACCCTACGATTAGATACCCTGCGAAAAGAAACGCACAGACGCGGAGTTTAGATACCCTACGATTAGAGACCATACGATTAGAGACCCTACGATTAAAGACCTTACGAAAAGAAACACACAGATGCGGAGTTTAGATACCCTACGATTAGAGACCCTACGATTAGAGACCCTACGGAAAGAAACGCACAGACGCGGAGTGTAGATACCCTACGATTAGATACCCTACGGAAAGAGACGCACAGACACGGAGTTTAGATACCCTACGATTAGAGACCCTACGGAAAGAAACGCACAGACGCGGAGTTTAGATACCCTACGATTAGATACCCTACGAAAAGAAACGCACAGACGCAGAGTTTAGATACCCTACGATTAGATACCCTACGAAAAGAAACGTACAGACGCGGAGTTTAGATACCCTACGATTACATACCGTACGATTAGATACCCTACGATTAAAGACCTTACGAAAAGAAACACACAGATGCGGAGTTTAGATACCCTACGATTAGAGACCTTACGAAAAGAAACGCACAGACGCGGAGTTTAGATACCCTACGATTAGAGACCTTACGAAAAGAAACGCACAGACGCGGAGTTTAGATACCCTACGATTAGAGACCTTACGAAAAGAAACGCACAGATGCGGAGTTTAGATACCCTACGATTAGAGACCTTACGAAAAGAAACGCACAGACGCGGAGTTTAGATACCCTACGATTAGATACCTTACGAAAAGAAACGCACAGATGCGGAGTTTAGATACCCTACGATTAGAGACCTTACGAAAAGAAACGCACAGATGCGGAGTTTAGATACCCTACGATTAGAGACCTTACGAAAAGAAACGCACAGACACGGAGTTTAGATACCCTACGATTAGATACCCTACGGAAAGAAACGCACAGACGCGGAGTTTAGATACCCTACGATTAGATACCTTACGGAAAGAAACGCACAGACACGGAGTTTAGATACCCTACGATTAGATACCCTACGGAAAGAAACGCACAGACACGGATTTTAGATACCCTACGATTAGATACCCTACGGAAAGAAACGCACAGACACGGAGTTTAGATACCCTACGATTAGATACCCTACGATTAGATACCCTACGGAAAGAGACGCACAGACGCGGAGTTTAGATACCCTACGATTAGATACCCTACGGAAAGAGACGCACAGACACGGAGTTTAGATACCCTATGATTAGATACCCTACGAAAAGAAACGCACAGACGCGGAGTTTAGATACCCTACGATTAGATACCCTACGGAAAGAAACGCACAGACACGGAGTTTAGATACCCTACGATTAGATACCCTACGATTAGATACCCTACGGAAAGAGACGCACAGACGCGGAGTTTAGATACCCTACGATAGATACCCTACGATTAGATACCCTACGGAAAGAGACGCACAGACGCGGAGTTTAGATACCCTACGATTAGATACCCTACGAAAAGAAACGCACAGACACGGAGTTTAGATACCCTACGATTAGATACCGTACGATTAGATACCCTACGATTAAAGACCTTACGAAAAGAAACACACAGATGCGGAGTTTAGATACCCTACGATTAGATACCCTACGAAAAGAGACGCACAGACGCGGAGTTTAGATACCCTACGATTAGATACCCTACGATTAGATACCCTACGGAAAGAGACGCACAGACGCGGAGTTTAGATACCCTACGATTAGATACCCTACGAAAAGAAACGCACAGACACGGAGTTTAGATACCCTACGATTAGATACCCTACGAAAAGAAACGCACAGACGCAGAGTTTAGATACCCTACGATTAGATACCCTACGGAAAGAGACGCACAGACACGGAGTTTAGATACCCTATGATTAGATACCCTACGAAAAGAAACGCACAGACGCGGAGTTTAGATACCCTACGATTAGATACCCTACGAAAAGAGACGCACAGACGCGGAGTTTAGATACCCTATGATTAGATACCCTACGAAAAGAAACGCACAGACGCGGAGTTTAGATACCCTACGATTAGATACCGTACGATTAGATACCCTACGATTAAAGACCTTACGAAAAGAAACACACAGATGCGGAGTTTAGATACCCTACGATTAGATACCCTACGAAAAGAGACGCACAGACGCGGAGTTTAGATACCCTACGATAGATACCCTACGATTAGATACCCTACGGAAAGAGACGCACAGACGCGGAGTTTAGATACCCTACGATTAGATACCCTACGAAAAGAAACGCACAGACACGGAGTTTAGATACCCTACGATTAGATACCGTACGATTAGATACCCTACGATTAAAGACCTTACGAAAAGAAACACACAGATGCGGAGTTTAGATACCCTACGATTAGATACCCTACGAAAAGAGACGCACAGACGCGGAGTTTAGATACCCTACGATTAGATACCCTACGATTAGATACCCTACGGAAAGAGACGCACAGACGCGGAGTTTAGATACCCTACGATTAGATACCCTACGAAAAGAAACGCACAGACACGGAGTTTAGATACCCTACGATTAGATACCCTACGAAAAGAAACGCACAGACGCAGAGTTTAGATACCCTACGATTAGATACCCTACGGAAAGAGACGCACAGACACGGAGTTTAGATACCCTATGATTAGATACCCTACGAAAAGAAACGCACAGACGCGGAGTTTAGATACCCTACGATTAGATACCCTACGAAAAGAGACGCACAGACGCGGAGTTTAGATACCCTATGATTAGATACCCTACGAAAAGAAACGCACAGACGCGGAGTTTAGATACCCTACGATTAGATACCCTACGGAAAGAGACGCACAGACACGGAGTTTAGATACCCTATGATTAGATACCCTACGAAAAGAAACGCACAGACGCGGAGTTTAGATACCCTACGATTAGATACCCTACGGAAAGAGACGCACAGACACGGAGTTTAGATACCCTATGATTAGATACCCTACGAAAAGAAACGCACAGACGCGGAGTTTAGATACCCTACGATTAGATACCCTACGGAAAGAGACGCACAGACGCGGAGTGTACACACAGTGGAATAGTGGTTAAATGAATGGTTCACAATATTTCTTTTACCCCAAACGTAGTTAAAAGTAATGGAAATGTGTGTCACCCAAAGAGAGTTCTGGCTCACACAGATCTCCACTACTGTTGTACTTGCTCTAGAGCAAAACTAAACAGGCTACATTTGGACATCAAACGATCGGCTACAGTTGAGATGAGGGGAAAACTCATTTTGAACGCTTGGTGAAACGCTCCTCTAGCTAACCGCCATCACGTGTATAAGTCCTCCTAATGTAACGGCGGCTGGAGTTACACGGAGTTAAACGATTAAAAATGCATTGGACGAAAACTCGGTAACACGCGTTACGTGGATCTAGTTAGGGTCATATATATTTCTAATAGAACCCAAAAAATCTAAAGGAAATAACGGCAGGGAGGCATGTTTGATGCTGGGCCTACTCGGGGCGAGGACAATAGAGCAGCACGCCGCGCTGCCGGGCGAAAAGAGCCGACTCGGCCACAATCAGAGCGACAAACGGACAAACGAGGCGTTCGGTCCACGCACGCACGATAGCACGGAAAATTAACGGTACATCCTCTGAACGACTGGAAATATCGGTTAGCGGACTCGTTTAGCCACACTGGCATCAAGCTACAGCTAGCAAGGCAACAGCAAGCGTAAACCAGACCTTCAGGTAAAACGAACTGGATATTAACGAATATCATTAGCCGATATCGAGTTACTGGATTCAGAAAGCGAACCACTGCAAAGCCGATAGGCCTGCGCTCGGTATCTGTGTAAGTAATGCCACTTTAATACCGTACCTTTGCAGCCGTTACGAAGAAGTTGCCGGTCTCGACTGAAATGGCGAACGTGGCCAACATAAAGACGCGCCCACAGGGCCCAACCCCCTGTCAGCGTTCAGCATACAGACAATAACATGGAGCTACGACCCCGAGCCCGAGTCCCTTACACACGCTGTCGTAAAAGCAGGACTCATGATCCGCCTGCTAATGTCCACTCACTGGAGTTTGTCCTTCCTTTCCCGCAGTTACTGCCTCCACTCTTCCGGGAAGGCCTTACACTAGACTACTGCACCTGGAACATTCAGTGCTGTGAAAATTTGATTGCATTCAGTAGGAACTTTAGTGAGGTCAGGTACCGATGTTGGGTGATCATTTCTGGATCACAAACTCCGCACTGACCCGTCTCGGACGTGTTGCGTGGAGCTCCAGCACGCACGAGAACATTTCAAACGCTGGAGGGGGGCTTTAGGCCCCTGTATACCCACATGGCATATTAACCCACATGACTAATGGATATGACTCGTGTGCAGCTGATCGAGAGCAATTTGCAATGTTTTATTCATTTGTTTATTTATTATTGTTTTTTGAAGGACATTACAGAAAGTCTATTCATATCTACTGAGATGGCATCTTATCGCACACCTTGCACTGAATGTGGAAAAAAAACATGAGGGGACACCACACATTTTCACCCAAAAATAGTTTGGTTTATTACAAAAGATCTCATAAAACACTCTACCTCTTAGGGAAATGAAATTTATAAAGTTTCACCGACCTTACCAAGGCACGCATAAAGAAGTTACACCACACCAGCAATCTTAAAGGTGAACTGAGCCCTGAGCGATAGTTGGTCATCACATTTCTATTGCTTATGCACAGCTTTACATCCACTTCTGCCGCCCAGACATCAGGCAAACCCTTGGTGAATGCTGTTTTATAGAACAAGCACTGATGCATTCTTACCTCATACCACCAACAGGGAAGAGGTCGTGTACAAAGTCTCACAGTGCACACACAGATAAAATAATTCTCTTTCATACGTTTGACTTTTATATCATGTCTTTTATATCATGTGTGCAAAGCCTCCAGAATCCTGCAGTATCTCTGAAAAATCTCACTTAAACTGAGAGAAAAAACAGGTTAGTTCTATTACCTTTGTCCTATGTACCTTTAGTCGCATTATAGCCATAGATGAGCAAACATCCTGTTTGCAGGAGAGAAAAGTCAGAAGAGCGTATTCTGTGATATGCAATGCAAATCAACAAACTGCAAGTAAGAGTGAGAGAAAAGTCAGATGGGGAGGGGGCAAAAAAAGTAACAGGAATGTTCATTTTAGGTTTTGTTTTCTCCATAAAGCTCTTGAAAGACATAGCCTTACACTAATACATATCTCCACAGCAAGAAACTGAAGCAGATTGTCCTCACAAGACATGTAATGCTTGATAAAATTTTGTAAAAAAATTAACAGCACATTAGGACCCCAAAAAACGACAAAAACTAAAAGAAACTGAGGGACAGATTACACGAGGGCTAAAACAATTAACTGGTAAACTGCAAACCTCATTTGAATGGCTGTGCTTCTCAATATGCACGGAAACGCAAAAACGTAAGCAGGACAATATGCACTCTGCAAACCACAAGGCAAACATGCAAGGTTCAAATCAACATGAACCTTCTTAACATCCTGAATCCTTACACAAGCAATGTCTTGATGCCCCCCAAAAAACTAATCAGTAAGGAACTTTTTGATAAACACAGCTAATGAAGACAATTAACAACTGATGGAGTTAAACATATGTAAGCGGAGAGCTAATAACTGATAATGGAACCATGTGCCTTTTCAGTCTTTCATCTTTCAAATCCAGTCCTGTATCTCGAAAACTTTTTTGTTTCCTTGTTGTGATGGAAGCAAGGTGGAAGGAATGATCGCAAAGGAAAATCCAGCTGTTTCAACGCACCTGAAAACACAACAGAACAAATATCAGATATGTAAGAGACCTTTCTAGAAGCACCCTTCAGATTTATCCATACAACCCGAGAGAAGAGACTTTCCCCCTACATCACTGAGCATTTGATGCGACTGATTATATTTCTCTGCTCTAAAACTCAGTGTCAGATCACACCGTGAGGATCAGAATTAAAACCACGCTGAGAATTATGTTCCCCAAATTGCTCACCTTGGCATGTGTGGCTTAGTACGCGTATCGCGGGTGCTCAGTGGAAGGGTCTCTGGCCCGCGGCGCGGCATATGAGGTGCTCCTTGAGACCGGGGAAAGACGCGAGCGCTCATACGAGTAGCCATCAGAGCCAGTGCTGACTCTTCTGATCGGGCTACGGTCCCGCGAGTAGTACGATGGTGCTGTGGATGGCAGGGGTGGCGGCAGAGGGCGGCGGTCATAGGGGTCAAGGCTGGAGGCAGCCACCCGCATCCTTGAGAGAGAGGAAGAAGAGGGAGGGGGAGGAGGGGGAATGGAGAGCTGTCTATCGTCCAAATAGCTAGAGCCAAAGGGCCGAGCACGATACTTCTCATAGAAATCAACGGCACTGTAGTGCTCATGCTCATACATGGGTGACCTCTCCGGGTAGGTGCTCACGGGCTTGCTGAGGTACTGATCTTGAGCATCAGCACCATAATCACGTGAAATCCCATAGGTGGGCTGGTGGCTCACTGGTGGGGCAGAAGGTATTGCTGCTGGATAGCTACTAGCAGGAAACATTTCTGGGCCTGCCATGCCATAACCAGGAGCTCCTCCAGAGAAACCCCTGCCACCGTAGAATCCTGGGCCATCCCCATAGCTACCGTTCTGACCGCGGCTGCAGTCTTTGGACCAATGACCTGGTTCTCCGCAGACGTAACAGCCGGTTATGTCTCCCATGCCAGGCACTTTGCGGAGGCGACTGGTGGACAGTTGTACGTTTATCACCTTGCCTTATGAGAGGAAGAGAAGACACGCAAGACAGTGTAAAACCTTTCGCTCACGCCATCGCATTCAAGAGAATGAAAAAAGCAAGACAGCCAAAACGCACTGCGGATGTGGAATTTTCTGTCACTGAAATAAACTGCGGAAATTTCATTCACGTACGGAAAATGCTACATAAATAACATAAAACACAGAGCACAGAAGTCCTGATATCTGTTTAGGATCTACTGCTTCTCCTTAGGTAAACGGGAGATTCAATTATTATTAATCTAGAAATACTGAATATAAAAACTATAAACTGGATAGCACTTTCTTTCTTCGTTGTCTGTGAGAGTTCACCTTGAAAGGTAGAGTTGTCCAGTGCGCTGATGGCCTCCATCGCATCTTCCCTTCGCTCCATGTGTACGAAGGCATAGTCCTTCACAATGTCACACTCAACCACAGGGCCAAACTCTTCAAACTTCGCCCGCAGCTCCTGATTTGTGCAGCCATTGCTGATGTTGTTTACATGCAGTTTGGTAGTTCCCTTGGGCTTTCCTCGACTCAGCTCCACATTAATGGCCTGCCCGTTCAGCACGTGATGGTGGAGTTTACGAACAGCCTCTGCAGCTGCCTCTTTATCATCCATGTGCACAAAGCCAAAATTTCGCAGGACATCACACTCCTTGATCTTGCCATATTGCAAGAAAAGATTGTGCAGGTCTTCTTTAGTCGTACTTGAAGAAAGGTTGCCAACAAAGATCTTAACCATCTTTACCGCCAATATTTTTTGCTCCTGGGTAGAGAGTATAGTTGCGAAATTCACGTTACAGAAGACTCGTTGAGCGATATGGATTTACCCATCTAACAAATCTTACCAGTTAAAGTACTCTATGTCACTAATCATCCAGTAAGGTAGTAAGGTCTACAGAGCTGGCACACTCATGTCTATAAACTCAGATAAACCTTAAATTAACACTTTAAAATAGTGTTACTAGTTAATTACCTTCCAAGTTTATACATTGTCGCTATTGGCACCAACCCTTGTTTTTTCATATTTTGGTACAAAATATGAAAATTATGTAATTTACATCGCATGAACATTTTGTGGCGCATGGACCAAATTACTTGGAATAAAATATCTTTACTTCCATTAAAAGCACATAACTTTTCCCCTTCTCCTATAAAGTTGCCATTTTGGAGATATACAATTTTGTTCCAACATCGACTAAAATGTTACACACACACCTCATAGGTGGATAGAGTAGTCTAAACCCACACTCAAGTAAAAGTATCACTGTTCGGTAGTGAAATGAAGACTCAAGTAACAAAATCAAAACACTGAGGAATCTTGAAACGCAACAGGTTAGTAACTCTACTCCCAAGTAGATCACTAGTACAGAACTGTGGTGGAACCTTGTCACATCCGGCCTCTATCAGCAACTTAAAAGCCTGCTGAATTTCACCAACGCAAGAATTAAACACTGAACTGGGAAGCAGTGACTAAATGCCCATGACTTCAGTAAAGCAAAGTCATTATTTAAAAGTTTTACTTGAGTACAGGTGACTGAGATGGTTAGCCAGCTACCGGAGATGGTGAGCTAGCTACCTGATAGTTAGCCAGCTACCTGAGATGCTGAGCTAGCCACCTGATAGTTAGCCAGCTACCTGAGATAGTTAGCCAGCTACCTGAGATAGTGAGCTAGCAACCTGATAGTTAGCCAGCTACCTGAGATAGTGAGCTAGCCACCTGATAGTTAGCCAGCTACCTGAGATAGTGAGCTAGCTACCTGAGATAGTGAGCTAGCAACCTGATAGTTAGCCAGCTACCTGAGATAGTGAGCTAGCCACCTGATAGTTAGCCAGCTACCTGAGATAGTGAGCTAGCTACCTGAGATAGTGAGCTAGCAACCTGATAGTTAGCCAGCTACCTGAGATAGTGAGCTAGCCACCTGATAGTTAGCCAGCTACCTGAGATAGTGAGCTAGCTACCTGAGATAGTGAGCTAGCCACCTGATAGTTAGCCAGCTACCTGAGATAGTGAGCTAGCTACCTGAGATAGTGAGCTAGCCACCTGATAGTTAGCCAGCTACCTGAGATAGTGAGCTAGCTACCTGAGATAGTGAGCTAGCAACCTGATAGTTAGCCAACTACCTGAGATAGTGAGCTAGCCAGCTACCTGAGATAGTGAGCTAGCCACCTGAGATAGTGAGCTAGCTACCCGAGATAGTGAGCTGCCACCCCGCTCTGTGGTCAGAGATACAGCTAACGTCACCGGCTCACCGTGCGAGCTGGGACATCAGCACTGCTAACCTGCTCATTAGTGGAAAGTTCACATAACTTTTAGCTTTTCGGGCCACACCGATTCTGTGAGGCGCCAGGTCGACTGGAGACAGCAGGTTTTCTGGTGTTTAAAGTGTAATTCTCGTGCAGCGGAGTGCATTAGGTGTTGTTTAGTGAGGACCGAACTCGTGAGCGCGGTGGTGAAGGCATGTGAAGGCCTGCGGGCCTCAGTCGCCGCTTGTGAAGGAGCTAAAGGCGGAGCAGCAGGGAGCCGCGGCGCCGAGCCGAAAACGGCTCAAAACAGACCCGCCAAACGCAGGACGCGACATCAAAACGACGGCGAATGAGCAGAGCACACCCGCCTAGTCTTCCCAAACCCCATTAGTGCAAAATGAAAGCTGGCTATCTGAGAACCCCGAACTGCTCTTACCGTGTAAAGCAACACGAGCACCAGAGGAAATGCATGGAAACACGAAATGGCGTCGCCAGGAAAACAGAGAACGCTTCCGGTACATGTTCAAAAGACATGAAAGGCAAATACGCGCACCAGAAAGCGCCCACATACATACAAACACGCTCATATACACCAGGCTGTAGGTTCGCGGCTCTGCTGTTACAGTTCGAGTCGATAAACTCGATCAAATCTTCCATCCTTTTAAAGGGGAACCTTCTCGGAGTTCCCACAATGTCCGCCAAGCTAAACCTGCGGGATGTAGAAGGGCGTTCTGTGTGGTTTCATATGAAATGGGTCGTTTCTAGCGAATCCTACCGATTCAGGAATGTTAACGGAACCAGACGTCCGAAGCGCGTAAAGCCTCTTTAAGCTCCCCCGCGGTTACTGCGGTGTGGTGACGAACCCGCCGGTGGCTCGCGCATTATTTTACGTTAGTTTGAACCAAAGCTGTTCTAATCCATTCACCCGCAGTGTGACCGTGCCTTTCCAGAGAAACCGCACAACCACTGTTTTATCAACATCTCATTCACTTCTACAAAGCGCCATCCTCTCACCGAGTTACACGGCAAGGTGTCAAACTCGGAGCCTCCCCCTCCTGCAGAAACGAGTCTCCATGGCAACATTTCAATTCCTCATCAGCCGGTAACGTTTCAGCCTCCTCGGAGTTATTCAAGGCTTTCAGTTCGGCTGTTTAAAAGCATCACGTCTTCCTGCCAAAGATGCCGTTTAGTAGTTCACAGTATCAGAGAAGGAAAAGGAGGGGAAACAAAAACACTACAACAACTTTTTTAGGAAGATGTTTTTATTGTAAAATGTTACATTTGGTGAAGCTATTGTGAAAAAATGTGTTTTGAATTCACTTTAAATACTCAGCCTGCATGCATTCATCATTTAAAAAGAAACCCCTACAATGTTTATACAAATAATCCTTACAGAATCCCCCGAACACTATCCGAGAACATTTCTACTGTGCATCCCTCGTTTCGACCACTGTAGTTTGTGATGGCTGCGAGGAGCTGCCTCCACAGGTGAACTCAGTCCTACATGCTGACAAACTTTGTATCATTACTGTAAATGCCTGGACAATTATTAAGAAAAACACTCCATCACAAATCACTGTGCAAGCAAATAGTAAAGGCATGAACCATTTAACATTAGTTAGCACTAACAAAATGGGCCTATACAGCCTGAGCAACACCCAAGAAATACCTAAAAAAATAAAAATAAAAATAATCAGCTTTCCGTTTTCTCATAACCCGATTAGCTTCATTGAATTAATTTGCTCAGGCAACTGGTAAAGGCCTAAACCTTTAATTATTGCTCAGCACAAAACCTTTATATAGCCTGAGCAAAATAACTCATCCAAGTCTGTATTTTTGGCAAAATGGGAAAAAAAAAAATATATATATATAAATAGCCAAATCTTGTTAATTATTTCATACTTGCAGTAGATTAAAAAGAGTGAGAAAATCAAACAAAGCATCATCAACTCCAGCCGTACTCATACCACCAATTACTTGCATAAAATTTCAAAGTCATGCAAGGTTATGAATACCATAACCGACTTACCTGAGATTGTGATCCAAGGTTCTCAACCCTCACAAGTAAGTGAAGGGCTGATTGAGACTCAAAAACAAAACAAAACAAAAAAAAAGGACAAAAGGTCATTTGTTGAGTTAAAACCCAAGACAGTTCACGCTAACTGGAGACCGAAGACCAAAAGGGGAAGTTAGAACTCAGATGGTTGTTGAGGCACGCAGAAGTGTGTGGCTTGGATTTAGAAGGGGGAAAGGTTTGTCATTAGGCACATCGGACAATATCGCTTTTTAATAAGTCGTCGCAGAGATTATGATATTACTGCTCCATCACGTTGTACTCCCAAGATACAGGTTGATTATGCATCGTGTTATTTTCTTTCCATTTCATCAACGTCTGCGTGACGAGTTTGGCTTCATTATCTAATTTACACTTTCGTTAACTGTTAAAATAAATGAATAAATAAACAAATCGACGCATGTGTCAGATTTTTTATTAAAAACAAAAAAAGAAAACATTGTATTTAAAGGATTGCCAATCTCTGTCACTGAATTTCAATCTAAAAGAAAAACTTAAACTCATACCATTTGCCGCTTTTATTGCTGCTCTCAATGTTTTAATCGCAAGGCGCACGTGTGTACCCATTAGTCTACTCTAAGACAGATGTGGCACATGTTCAAAAGAACATGTCCGGAAACCTATGACAGATCTAAGTTACAAAAGATGGGCTTCAAATTAAACAAAATGTTTTGATTTTACAGAAATACCACACAACGTACATAAGTTCTGATTGCTGACATTAGAACCGCCACACTGGGAACCAGTAACAACTATAATTATAGTAATAGTTTTAACAGAATCTAAAACTTTTAGCCTGTCTGCTTTGTGTTCAATCACCTGCTGAAGTCTACATAGTAAAAACAAGCAGAACAGAAATTAGGCAAAAGGTTACAGTTTAAGCAAGAGGACGAAATTAAGTCGAGTAAAAGCGTTTAAGTTTAAAGCGTGAAGTCCGCAATAGAACTCTTCCAATATGTGAGGCGCAGGCAAACGAAACGCGTTCCGTCAGACGAGGGGTGTATCGCGTCGTGTGCACCTGGAGACGACAACGACGATCTTGTCGAATAATTTACACCTGAAAAGAGAGCAAACCACATAAGTCAAAAGCCCAGCAGAGCCATTTCGTAAACTGCACGTAAAAGTCCACTGTGTCTTCATTATACACCTTATAATTAAATTTACGCAAATTTAGGTCGCCTCTATACATCTTAGCTACATGTTCACTGCATATTAGCAGTTTTTACTGCCACGTCAATTGTTACTATTGCAAATTACGCATTCCCTTCTCTTTACGCTCTAGTGGACAAGGCGCAGCGCGAGTGCAATAGAAGACTGTCTTTCTTTAGGAAAACGCCTTTAAACTGCATACTGCCATTTAGAAAGCTCTTGCACCGAGAGCCTATCCTCACCTTGGGTACGCAAGTGCAGACATTCACTTTAGTATGAAAAGCGTGCAGGTGGCGGTGGAGGCACCCTGTCAGAGTAGGGGTCCCTGGAACGAGCTGTGTTGTACATTGGGGTCCGGGACATGGAAAGAGGGGAGAGACGGGAGCGCTCATATGAATAGCCATTTCCCGTGGGTGCTGCAGGGGCTGGTGGAGCCCTTGTGATGGGACTACGATCTCTGGCATAATATGAAGACGGCGGGGGAGGGAGAGGGCGACGCTCATAAGGGTCAAGACTAGAAGCGGCCAGGCGCTCTCTCATGATGCCAGATGAAGGGGGCGGGGGAGGTGGGGGAACAGAGCCCATCCGGCGATCCTCATAAGAGGGAACTCCGTAAGGCCGAGCACGATATTTCTCATAATAATCCACCACCCCGTTACCATCACGCTCGCGATCGTATGAAGGATAGCCACGTTCTGGATAGGGGGGGCGCCTAGGTGGAGGGGGAGGTGGTGGTGGTGGAGGGGCAGGGGGGTAACCATGGGACCCAGGAGGGTGACCAAAGCGGCCTCTAGGATATCCAGGGGGACCTGGTTCAGGTCTCTCGCCAGGGAAATGGGGTGGCCAATAGCCTCCACTCTCTGGGGGGCCATAACCGTCATCCTCTCCTCGTGGTCGGCTCTTTGAGATTTGAACGTGAATCCTTTTGCCTATAAATGAAAGCATCACAAATAAAAAAAAACAGCATTCACAACAACAGTTAAGTGCATCACACGAGCAAACTGACTCAAACTGAGCTGTACAAAATGTATACTTTAATAAAATATATACATTTATATTTAAATGATTTTTAGCAGTTAACAAAGTTCAAATTAGAGCGAAGAACTTCCTACCTTGAAAGTCAGAGTTGTCCAAGCCCTTTATTGCATCCATGGCCTCATCTGAGTTACTCATGTGTATAAATGCAAAGTTTTTTATTATGGCACACTCTGTCACTGTACCATATTCTTCAAACAAGGCCCTGAGCTCTTCCTCCGCACCTTTCTCTACATTGGCCACATGCAGCTTGACCGGGCCCTGGTTCTTGCCTCGACTCGCCTCAACATTAATGGGTGTGCCATGCAGCTTGTACAAATGAAGGTTGCGAATAGCCTTTGTAGCACTCTTGCGATCATCCATATGGACAAACGCAAAGTTTTTGATGATGGCACACTCTGTGACTGTTCCATATTGAGAGAACAGTGCCTGGAGCTCATCAGATTGCGCCTGTGCCGGCAGGTTCCCAACGAAGATCTTCACCATTGTCAACAGAAACCAAGTCTGAAAGACACTAAACAAAAACGTAACCGGTCGGTTAATAAAAGGGAAACCATCAAAACGGTAAGAAATAAAATACTGCTTGTGTGCTTAAAAATCAATGCATACGTGGAAAATGAGTGTGGACGTAAAACGGGTATAAAAAATAAATAAATAAAAGAGGTTAGTATGAAATCGAAACTATTTGTGGGAGCCCACTAGTCGCACTTCCTGCTTAGGCGGCACTTATCTAACCATCTGAGCACCAACACAAGGGCGTCACACGATAAACAGCGCACATCGCGCTAGTTTTACGCAAGATGAAAAAGAGCAAGACATCTGCTGAGGGTTAGAACCGTTCTAGATAAAAGTATGAATTACCAGTTACTGTGAACGCAGTGAGCTAAGCGTTCTTTAGCTAGCTACCATGCTAACGCTAGGCGGCGAACGCACGAGTGCGCGACTTCGCGGGGAGCGCCGAAGCGGCTTTGATGAATCGGTAAGCAAGAAAAACAACGCCAAGCCAAAATGATCAGCGCAAATGTTCATCAAATCTCGGACAGACTTCGCGAGCGCCGTGCAGACGAACACCACGGCCTCGCTCAGCACAGCTGACCGCTAGCTCAGAAATGAATGGCGAGGCGGCGTGGAACTGAACTACAGGCCGCAGAGGGTCAACGGGGCCAAGTCAGTTTCCTACTCGCCAGCTTGTTGTTCGAATTTTCACGTTCCACCTTAAACGCTGCAACAGTTAGCTGCGTTCTAGAGCCTGAAGCGTTATAATAAATGCTGCGCTATTTAAGGTGGACCGGGAAATTTCTAACAAGAAGATGGCGAATGTGCTTCAGAGTCAGGAAGCCAGGGATTTCTGATTTTTTTTACTTTTGGGAGTCTGTTCCAGGCCACATAAATCCATAGTACGCAAAGAAAATCGCATCTCCAAGACTGAAGTAACGTAATTAAATGCGTTTTTTTATTTTTAGCAGCGGCTGAGAATAAGCTAACGCTAACGGCCAGCTAGCTAATCTAACAAGCTAGCCTATGCAAAGTTAACAAGATTAGCCGACGCAGTTACCAGATTATTTCCAGTGACGTACACAACCGTCCTGAAAACGAACAAATTCGTTTGAATCCACCGGTAAAATTAGGATCTTATCAAACTAACGCCAACAGCTAGAAGGTCAAAGCACTTCAGAGACACTCACCACTTCCTTCTGCCCGCGCTGGAGAAACGGGTGTCGCCACTCATAAACCTGATCGTTCTGGTCCCGCCCACTTATAGGTTTAACCAATCAGTGTGCGTATGCTGCAAGGACGGGCGTATTATGATTGGTTGAACACGTCTTTTTTTCACTTGACTGATAGGAAAAAGAGCCAGTCATATTTGGTATTGACCATGTTTTAAAAATGGACGATACCACTTACTTTCTGACCGATACCAATTCATAGGAAGGCTATCCCGATACCAGCACCAAAACCGGTATGTTAAAAGTCTCCCTGTGCACATAAAAAAGGGGAAAACGTTATGATTTCAACATTAAAAAGTGGTAAATGTAAATATTAATATGTTTTTGCACGTTTTGCATTTTTTGAAAGTGTCGAAATCCTGTTCCACACAATAGCAAATGGTCAATTATTTTAATATTTATTTAAAATAAGTTAAACTAACTTTGCTAACTTGATGCTGATTGTGTCTGTGTGATGACTGGAAAAAGGGGGCAGAAAGAAAAATATACTTACTATGTTTATTTCGTACAATCTTCTTTTTACACTTTTTCTGCAACATACACACACACACACACACACACCTTCTAAGCCGCTTCTCCTTCTGGGTTGTGAAGAGTGCTGGAGCCTATCCCAGCGGTCATCGGGCGGAAGGCAGGACACACACACACACACACACACATTTTCTAAGCTGCTTCTCCCTCAGGGTCGCGGGGAGTGCTGAAGCCTATCCCAGTGGTCATCGGGCGGAAGGCAGGACACATATACAAACATTTACACAAAATTGAATTTAAAGATACTAAACAATATTGTTTAAAAACATTTGGTTTCTTTGTAAGAATCAGTAATCAAAGGATCAAAGGGAAATGTCATAATTGCAAGTATCAATGGTGTAGTATTGCCATTTACACATGATATTTCCATGTGTCTCAAATGTGTCTTCAGTGACCACTTGCAATCAGATTTTGTAACTGGAGAAAGGGTGTCATGCACATTCACAGCCCTGCCCTCTCACGGCATTTGCTGCCAGCTAAAAGTCCCACCTGTCGTTCATGTACAGGAAAGGGCTGTTACATACGCTTAGATTGCATCGACTGCTTTACAACTGCCAAATTGCCTCACAAACTGTGAGTGAATATGCAAAACAGCTGTTTTCATCTCTGCTGTGAGATTACTGACAGGGACGTATCAGGACACTGTCATGTTCACACTGCAGATGTTATCTGGCCAAACAGGTCCCTTTCCACCTCCGAATGTAGTTTGAGTGGTCAGATCTCAATGGCTCCATTTTTACCTGTCATTAACATGCGTCCTGGGTGATCCAATCATAAATGGACAGCACTTTGCAGTACAAGTGTGAATGGGGTTCAGTATCTCTCAGAAACGCACAGTGATCCAATCACTCAAACCATCATAGTACCTTATACTGTTTGTCTTTTTTTTTTTACTGTACCTCATTCTTTTATGCCAGAAATGAACAAAAAAATCCAGAAAACAACAAAAACTGCCTGAAAAACAAAAAGAAAAACAAATAAGCAGAAGACAAATAGACTAAAAAACCAAAATACTCTACTTATTAATAGGAGATGGAAAGAACTCATTCCTCCTGATAAACCTTAGTGGTCTATCATTATGAACCTTTTTTTAATTAATTAATGAAATGTGCTGAAAGACGTGGATTAACAGATTCTTGAAAGCGAGATATTATGTCTCTTGATCAAAAATCCAGAACACAACCTCTGTGTGGATACTGCACTTAACTCTGACTATAAAAAGTTTGTATTTGTGAGTAAATAGGCTCAAAACTTATTTGAATGAAATTATTCCTCTCCCACTCGTGACCCTGAGGGAGAAAATGTGTGTGTGTGTATTTCTCTGCCAGGGATTATGGAACATCTTCAACAATATCTTGTCTGAGATATATTGGGGTACTCAGAGTCATTATCAAGATGAGGTCAATTTGCTTTTTCATTAAACTTTGGACACAGTTTTATGTATGAGGCTATGGATAACTTTGGTTTAGGAGGAATGAAATAGGTCCCTATGTCTTGGTGTTTATTCCTGATAGCACCAGAGCTTCTGAATGTACATCTCTTGTACTGTTAAACCAGTTAGACTATCCATTTCAACTGCAGATCAGTTGGCAGATGACAGATGATTCTTCTTCCGTGATCATATGCAGATTCCTAATGTTTTTGATTATCTGCTATAAAAGTTAGGAGTCTGAAAAAAATCCTCTAAAACAAATATTTTGGGCATTTCTTTAAAAGATTTAGCAAGCTGTGTAAATCATCATGTGCTATGATGTCTTATCAATCTAAGTGCAAATTCCACTGACATTTCAAAACTTATACATAATTAATAATAAAGACATTTAGAGTGGATGGTGTGAAATGGTTCATTGTAGAAAAACGTAATGTGGATTTCTTTACAATAGGAGTGTAAAAGGAACCAAGGCTCACAATGTCAACAATACACACACACACACACACACACATATCTGTAGGCCAAAATCTTGTCACAAAACAAAACTTTATAAAAAGAACATCTCAGACATCCTGTTAGGCCACTCCTAAAGGCGTTGGAAGCTTTGGACATCTGATTCTTTTCACCACCTCCATGAACAATTCTGACTGTACATTTTTCTAGAACAAAGCATTTCACGTCAAACCACTCTGAATGATTTTGCTAATATCTTATTGAGTTAATTCTACAGAAATTTGAAAAGGCGGAATTCCCCTTTAAGCCTAAATAGGGAAGAATCTATTTTAACTGCTGGTAAGACAAAAGTAATCTTCCTTTAAAGCTACTGTCTCCTCTCTGAAGTAGAGGGTAATTCATTATTTATCTATTTTGCTCTGTTTCTTTCAGCAAGACCCTGTTTGGCAGCCGTTGATCTAGTCATATTTGAAGAAAGTGAATTTAAAGTATTGGGTACTCACAATCTGTGTAACATTTTTAAAACAAATTGGGCTAAGCATTGTTTTTTTTTCAATTGGAAACTGGTATTTTTGCACGCTGAAATAAATATTAAATGTATTACAAAAATACTATTACAGTCACCTTCTTTAGTTCATGTGACCATTTTGTGTGTGTGTGTATATATATATGTGTATTTAGCAAATGTTGGATTTACATGCCTCAGATGAATGTTTGCTGTCGTGGCCTTCTGTATTTGCTCTCTTGCAAATTCAAACGGAAAAAACTGCCTATTTCTCTTGCCATTATAAATATACATTATAAATAATACTAATGCAAAAAGTAGTGGTGTGATGTATGTCAACTATTTCCAAACCTCTACTCAAAGCAGATTTATTTGTAGTTACCATTTATTTCCTGGTGTAACTAATCCATCACTCATTAAAATCAGTCGTGCTGGTGATGGAATTGAACAAATCCATGTGGTGATGGCTGGGTTCACTGAAGAGAGATCTGGGGCAAAACAAGAAATTCTTATTACATTTTACTGTATTTACTTTAATGTGTTTTTATATAGAGGTGTTCTTGGCAAAAACACACACATTGCTGAGATAAATAGTTTAAACTATTTGCTTGAATTTACACACTAAAATCCATGATGTTATAGAGTCGTAGCATCATAATAGAATTATTTTATTCATGTATCTGAAACCTCTTAAAAAATATATTTAAAAAGTTATCTCAAACTTTTGAAAATGACTGTGTGTAGTATATGGGCATCTATGTAAAACTACATAAAAACAAATGATACTCAAATGACAGCAGAATATTTAAATTAGTAGCAGCAGCAAAAGTAGAAGGCCTAGTAATAGTAGCAGTAGTAGCAGACCAAGGAGTAGTAGGCCTTATAGTAATACACTACATAGTAAGACTGGTTAGAAGCTACCATTTAAGAGCTCTATCCTGGTGAGACGATCATCAGGGTAAGAAGATAAGAACTTTAAGAACTTTTTTTTCCAAGCGTAAGAGTTAGGACAGAAGTGAAGGAAAGTCATATGAAGTCATTTGAAGAAACAGAACTCATCTAATGTCAGTAATCAGTGGGTAGCTAAGAAAAGAGGCACATTTAAGAGGATCACTTTTCTCTCCTCGAACTGTTTTGTGAATAAATAGATGGCCGCAGAGTGAACAGACTTTCCTATAAGGACTTTCACCCCGAGTTTTGGTCCTTACAAAGGATAGTAAACCCATCCTTTGTAAGACCGTTTCCTCATTGAACGTCTTTCAGTGTAGATTAACTAGCAGACAGAAGTCGCTGATAAGGGAGGCCTGTAGGTCGCGGCCACAAACCCAGTGTATTGGTGCTGGAGACCGGGGGCCACCGGGGAGACCGGGGGTCCTTGTTTTGATCGGTGTAAGGCGGCTGTAATAATACAGCTCTGTCGTCGTGTCCTAATGTATCGAGGTGCTGGATATATTTCACACTCCTGAACCGCGTTTCATCATGTTTATCGAAATTTCCCGAGCTATTGCGCAACACCGGACTTTCCGGGCGGAGAGTCGGATTTCTCAGCCCTGCTTCCTGCATGTGGTGATGAAACCTCTCAGGTCGCTCTCCGAGCGTAAACACCACAAGCCCGATAGACTGAAGAGGAGCAGAGCGGAGCACAGCGGCTAGCAGAGAGGTGCTAAACTGTAAAGGTAGGCTGTGCAGTGTGAGGGATGGAGGTTAGCGTGTTAAGCTAAAACAGCGTTAGCAGAAAACGCCGGTCTGCCGTAAACAGCGAGCGGTGCAGTGTTGGAAACGGTTTGTATACGAAATGCTTTTCATCTGTAGCTGCGGTAGTAAACAGATGACTCCGACCAGAGAAGAAGACTGTACTGTGTGTAGAGGTTAACTCAGGGTGTCGGGGCTGCTGTGTAAAGCGTCTGTACCGTTTTCCTCTCTGCATAATTTTCCTCCAACACTCTCGTAACGTAAAACGTCTGTAAAACTTGTGTTGTACTCGGAATTAAACGGTGCTTTGAGTTTCCACCATTCACATGTGCCAGGTGGTTGCAAATGAATGTAAGGTACGACACTTTCTCAGGCTTCTGTTAATGAGCTTGAGTCTTAGCCAATGACAGCATAGTTCATGGTGTAGTTACAAGCAAATGTTCTCGGGTTTCTCTTTTGTAGGCAAGGACCGAAATGGTGTTAAACAATGGCAGTGTGATGTGGCTTGTGGGATGTTCATGTACGATCCTAAAGCACTTTTGTTTCTGTTTTGTAGGTAACAGTCTGTAAGAAAAGTTGACTCAAGCAAGAGTCCTAAACGCAGCCACTATGAATGTGTGTCAAACAATGACGACAGAGGAGACCCTCACATGTCTCCACATTTATCTCTATCATCCTGAGCAAGCCAGCCAGCCTCTCTACAACCTGTTGCCAATGAATCGCCTTCACAAGATGAGTGCTGAAGAATCAGTCAGGCTGGGGCGAGACGGACAGACCTGCACTTTTGTCCTGAACGATGCTCGTGTCTCCAGAAAGCAGATTTCTTTCCAGGCGTATCGCAAATCTGGTAGTGCAGACCTGCGCTTCACTGTCCAGAACATTAGTCAGAAAGGCAAGGTTGTGGTCAACGGCTGTGAAATGGGACACCTTGAGCGAGTCGATCTTGAGGATAAGGCGCTGCTCCGATTTGGCAGGTACGAGATGCTGATTTTGAGGGAACCTGGCGAATCACAGGACAGTTTTGAGGTTCTGTTTGAGAAGCAGAACATCCCCCCTTCACGAGAAATGGGCATGGATGTAAGCTTCAGGTCAGCGGTGATGGATACAGGTATGAGAAGCTATCAGAATGGAGGACCTGTTAGTCAAGAGCCACTTGAGTTTGACGAGACTGTTTGAGTAGCTGTTGGGAAAGAATCCAGCTGTTTACGCTGATCCAAACATGAGTTCACCAAGCTGTGCTTTTGTGGTTATTATTAGTGTCTGAAAAGGAAAGGCTGCTGTTGAATCAGCAAAAATGACAGTTTTTTCATTTCACAGAGTGAGAAAACAAGCGGGTTTCCACTTTGAGACTTTGACTGTTCTTGTTAATAGTTTGATTTCTGATTCACTTTTTTGACTGTTACTTAAAATTCCATGTCTTTTTTTCTTCTGTGGATCACTTAAAATATATGTGAAGGTTTATATCCCGAAAACAATGTTTCATTTTCCTACTGCGCAGTGAATCTGATAATCACTCTTTAAAGCTCTATGTAATTAATGGACTGAACAAAACATTGAGTAGCATTTTGACTGGAACTACTAGCTAATTGTATTTTTCTAAACACTGAGCCGGAGGTTTACCCCCTCTCCATGTACAAGTATGCTTATCTTAAAGTATTTACACTAGTATTCATAGCAATATTGTGATCCTGAGATCTTCTGTATAACATTATGATAAAGTACCATGCATTTATTGAGTGAGCGTTCATGTGTTACACGTATGAAGTATAGACAGGACTACCCTGAAATGTGAGAAATAGCTAATGAAGCCTGACACTCTGTATTAACTTTAATAAACTAAAATTTGTAAAGCTGTTGGATTTTCTTTTGTCAAAATATAGAACCACCTGTTTCATTAGTTGATATGTCTATGAACTGTAGGTTTACATAAACCAAGTGACAGGAGCATGTTTGCATAAGGAGCTCTGACCTACAGCCAAAACATTGAAAGAATCCTATAAGTGATAAGAGACTTTCGTGCCAATACCCCAGTCAAAACATTGTGTGTTTGTTGCGCAATGATCAACACTGTTCTTTGTTTTTCTCCCTTCTCAGCTATTTCATGCATTCAGGTGCCCTCAGGAAAATGTTCTTTACTTTTGCCTCTGCACTGATATGATTATATGGTAATAATGGAGTCATAGTGTGTGAGGTAAACTTCATATCTGAGACCTCCAGGCTCCTACTGTACAATCTTAACCAGCCATAGGACCCTGACCACAGCACAGAAGCAGAAATGACTCCCAGCTGCACTGCCCAATATGGCCTCAGCGGCAAGCCTGGGGCTTTCCCAGCCTCATTATCCCTCAGCAAGTAGCTGTACAGCAGCCATTCATTCTCATGGTAGCGGCAAATTCCAGACAATTCAGACTATATGCATGGCAGATAAACGGGCCACTGCCTCTGAGGTGTGTGAGGTAAACTTCATATCTGAGACCTCCAGGCTCCTACTGTACAATCTTAACCAGCCATAGGACCCTGACCACAGTACAGAAGCAGAAATGACTCCCAGCTGCACTGCCCAATATGGTCTCAGCGGCAAGTTTGGGGCTTTCCCAGCCTCATTATCCCTCAGCAAGCAGCTGTACAGCATTCATTCATTCACATAGTAGTGGCAAATTCCAGACAAGTCGGACTATATGTCTGGCAGATAAACGGGGCACTGCCCATCTAATGGAATGGTGCTGTTCTGCTGATTAAAGGCTGGTTCTGGCTGAGGAGCTAGACCCTGAGCTATGCAACTACAGAGAGGGAGAACTGGAGAAGAGCCAGTCTAGTAGTGAATTAAGGGGCTTGCATTTTTTCTTGTTAAATTCTTTTCACTGAGGTCTCCTTACAACATAAATAGTCATTATTACTTCACACATGACCATTTTCCATCCTCCATCCCTAATTGAAAATGCTGGCTTTGTTCCCGTGCATTTAAGACTGATAAATACAAATGATCTCTGTTCTGACTGGCTGTCCTGTAGCATGCCTCATTCAAAAAGTAGTCCAGACTGAAACTCATAACTAACCTGCTGTAGGTTGACTGGGCTCATGGGGAGACTGGGGAGGGCTGTAACACTTTTTGTCTCAGCCTCTACATTATTCATGCTATACCTTACAAACTTTTATATAATTTTTTTTAAAAGTTACAGTTTACGTAAGAAATGTCAGTGGGCCTATTCAGTTAAAATTTGCCTCATCCTGGTCAGGACTTTTACATTTGTACATTTTACACCTCAGATTAAACTAGAGAATGTGCTGATTTAGACTATATCAGTTGCAACATTAAACCTAATGAGTGCTAACCAAGCTATAATCCAGATGTAAAATCTTACTTTCTTAACTCAAAGTCCAATTTTGTTATACAAATCCTAAGTCTTCAAACGTCCCCTGTCAGCTCAAAAGGTGGGCATGTGAGCAAAGCAGCAGTATTAGCCCTGCAGCTTGTTTCTGTAGGCACAAATACAAATTATGTCTCAAATACTCTTTAACATTTTGATTATAATGTCTGTCCTCCTTTCGTAGCCAATGTTCGACAATTTCTAGAACTTTTATGTGCATCTTTTATACCCCCCTCTCATTTTGATCAGCTTATCATTCTTTGCTTCATAAGTATTGTTTCATTATTTATTTTATTTATTTTGTCTTACTAACTCCCATTAAATAGAATTGAACATAAGATTAGTTTTATGTATATAAAGGGTTTGCAACCACTTTTTAATAAGTGTGAAAATGTTAACAGTATTACTAATTCTGGATTTCTGAATTGCTAAATATTCAGAGTGACCATCAAAGCTGTCCAAAGAAAATGATTTATCTCCACTTTTTCCAATTTCTGTTTTACTGCATCATTGAACCACAACTTTACATCCTGTCAAAAATTTCCTGTTGAATGAACCAATAGGATTGGTCCAAAAATACTTAGAAAAAAATGTCATGACACAGACTTACATTAAAAATGAAGAGCGTTTTTGCCTTCTCTTGTAAAGTTACCATTTTGAAGTTTTTTATTTTTCCTTTTAGGAAGCGATTATGTTTTTAAAGAAAGAGTTGATCTGGCTTAGAAGAATACAGGGAAAACCTGTCTGGTAGGTTTACTGCTGTAAAATCACATGCTTAGCTGCATTAGGTGAGGGTCCAAACAGTGATTACATATAGAAATATAGAACATTCTGGAGCAGCCCTCCCTGTCTTGCCTTTGTGAGCTTGTACAGTCACGGTAACATAATGATGACTACTTCAGAATAATGGTTCTCTCACATGAGCTTCTTTTGTTCTCACACTGATCCAGGCTCAAAGCAGAGACTGAGAGAGCCTGCCTCATGGTCACATGCTACAATTCGGCTATACTGAATTTGTACTGTACTCTCTGAACGGAAAAACCCAAGAGATAATGATCCTAATAACAACAGCTTGCTTCCCAGAACTCTGAGAATGAAGGCTATTACTGTAAACTGAAACTAAAACTAAAAACTATATACATTAAACATCTGCTTCAGAACATAAACTAAATGAGCATGATTATTGCCACTGAATCTAACTGTATCTGAATGAAAAAATACAAAATATTTTTGTTTTTATTTTTTAGGTCAAACAATTTGTGATACTTCTTAGACCTTTATGAGAAAACCATGGTTGGGTGCATAAAAATGCAGGAAGATGCCAGATTGTGCATGTAAATGCTTACAAGTCTGATTTCAAAACTGATAAAATACAGTAAAATGAACTAAAACTATTAACGCCTTCTGAAAAGTAAAAATCAAAACAAAAGACAAATTTACAGATTGAATACCTCAGAAAAAACTACATTAAAAACATAAAACGTTTATCATCTTGGTCAGGATTGCAGTTCATAGGATGATCTGGTGAAATTGTGGGTCCTGGGCTTTATTAACTTCATATTTAAACATCTCGTTCATGGATATGAGTGTATCATACAATGTTCCAGTCTCCTCCCCTGTCATACATACATGGATGACTCAATTTGCATATCAGTAGGTTTTTAATGTGTGTAGTACATTTGATTAACCTCCAGATTTGAATAGTTTCTAGGCCAGGGCTGTTTAAAAGCTTCAGAATCACTGTGACTATCATATTAAAATGAAGAAAAAAACCCCACATATACAGATCAGGGACGACAGTTTAATCTATGTAGCTCATCAAGCCAGAAGAGCTGCTTTAAACACTGAGGTATTTTTGCCTGTGGGTTCTTTTTCTCATCTCTTCTTGTATTGCTGCTCTTGACGCTCTGAAGCATTGAAAGGTGCTTCACATGGGTCAGTGCTACAGTTCTTCGAAATCCAGCACATTCAGACATGATCATCACGCTCAGTGCTCCTAGACATATTATAATGACAATTAAACAATAAACAATGATTATTTTTACAACTCTTTTCATTTAAGTATTTATTAATTGTGTCCGTCATGGATCTCCATGCCCCATTATGCTGTGAATGTGGAGTGGCAAAGAATAGAAATTTGCTGGCAAACATCTTAGAATGTTCTTTGGGACATACATGATCTCATATCTGCAGTATATAGTTTTGACTTAGAATGAGGGTGAGGGGGTGTTAAAGTGTGGGTCACATGGCTGTTAAGATGAATCTGGAGTAAAGTCATATATTGATTAAGAAAACGTAGAGACATGGCGTAGTAGTTAACTAGGAATTTATTTCATTCAAATGTCATCTCATAAGTTGGGGAACTTACATTCTTGTATGTAAGATGTAACAATGTAAAATTGTATGTAACAATTTTTGAAATCATTTTTAAGCATTTAATTGAGTACATTCTTTGTGGGTTTATGAGTTTTTGGGTTCATGTTTGTTTTTCTTTTGATAATGGATAATTTGGTTATGCTCTGGGGGGCAGGGCTTGGCTTTTTAAAAGAGGTACAAAGAGCCCAAATGGGAAGTCTGCTTATGGGACCTGGAGGGGTGAGTCAGATGCCCTGAATGTCAGGGTCTTTGTGATATAGCCTGTTGTCTAGCTGGCTGACTGCAGCTGTGTTTTGTGCAGTTTTTAAATAAAAAAAAATTGTTTCATTGTAAATATATGCATTCATAAAAACTGGAAAAATGGCTAAGAAAAGGACATAGAGCTGCGTGGACCATTGTTATTTGGAAGTCTGATTAACCCCCCTCCTCCCGTCAGCTTGTAAACAGTGTCAGTATTTACAAAATTAGATCATTAATTAAATAATAAGCAAATAGCATTCTATTGGCACAAGAGGCTTATACTAAAGTATACTATACTCTCCTTAAACATCCTTCTCAAGAAATGGAACTCCATGGAAGTCCAAGGTCTAATAAGAACACCATATCCCATGTATGATTTTGATGTCTTCACACTAAAGTGATTATTTACATATTATTATTAGCAAATTTGTTGCAAATTTACTTGCCTTTAAGGGTACACATGGTGTTCTTAACTAACTCGTATTACTGTCAATGTCATGCAAGGCAAATCCATAAGCTCAAAAATCAGGAAACAAGCCAAGGGTCAAAGAACAAGAAAACAAGAAAAGCACAGCTCAGAATTCAGCTTTAAACAGTGCAAGAAACCAGTCCAAACTATGGGGTGTATGTATGCTAGTTAATGTACATGGAATGAGCTGCAGGTGTGCATGGTTCATAGTGAGCAGAGCTTAAGCTGGAGAGCCAATACACTGCCCATGTGGTGACTCTCCTGAAGGGGAAGGCAAGTGGAGCTGGAGTGAGCCAATGTAAAATGGGGCAGGTACAAAACGGACTCTATCCAGACAATGTGGCAGTTATAAATAGGGTAGATAGGGTAAGGAATCATATGGAACATTTGGAATCACTTTCCATATAAATAGCTGTTAACGTATACATTGCATACAATATAGATTGAAATATTATAAACTACACACAAAAATGTAAACTAATGGTTTATTCATTTTTAAATAATAGTTCCTATATGGGAATTGGACCTGACAAAATAGACAATGGCTGTATGTACAAGATGCTTATAATTATATATTGCATTGGTAAACAGTGACTATTACAGCCAGGCCTTCAATTCAGGCCATAAAGTTCAAATCTCTGTCAAAATTACAGGCATCCATAGTTTGATTACCAGAAATTATTAGGCCTAGATGACATTATGGGATCTACACTGACATATTGTTACTACACTGCTCCTAACACTCACACACATCCTCCAAAATTTAGTCTTTAGGCCTCACAGGCTGCATATATCATTGCAGGTCATTAGAAAGCTCAGTCAACAGTGGAAGAAAAAATGCTTCCTCTCCTGATGACACTATTGACAAAAGCTCAAAAAGTCTAAAATATAAATATGAATGACCCTGTGGCAGTGTGTTGTTTGTTATGCCCAAGCCAGCACTGGATCTTCTTAGCTGGTGAACACCACCAGAAAGATACGAGCTGATCTTAGCGGGCTCAAGCTACTAAGTGCAGTTCTTTATAGATCCTTTGCAAGAGCACTAAGCCAAAACAACACACAGTAACTACACCTCAGCTCTCAACATAAAGCTGCTTGTTGGACACAACACACACACACACACACACATTTTCTAAGCCGCTTCTCCCTCAGGGTCGCGGGGGGGTGCTGGAGTCTATCTCAGCAGTCATCGGGCAGGATACACCCTGGACACATCACCAGTCCATTGCAGGGCGGACACAATACAGCTCTATGCAAATCAAAGACCACCCTTCATTTAAAAAAACACAAGAGTTCCTGAGATCACAAAAATGTGATCTCAGTGATTTTGACCTTGGCATTAATGTTGGTGCCAGACAGGTTGGTTTCGATATTTCTGTACCTCTGATCTCCTGGGATTTTTACAGACAGCAACCTCTAGAGTTCACTCAGAATGGTGCAGTAAAGAAAAAACACTGAAATGTAGCTCTAAGTTTGAAATGCCTTGCTGATGAAAATGCCAAGACTGCTTTGAGCTGACAGAAAATCTATAATAAAGCAGTTAACTATTCTGTACATCTGTGGCGAGAGGAAGGAGCAGGAGGTGGTGTAACGATGTGGGGAATGTTATCTTGGCACAATTTGGGCCCATTAATACCAGTCAATCATTGCTTGAATGCCACAGCATATTTGAGTATTGTTGCTGATCCCATTATGACCACAGATTACTTAATTATCTTCTAATGGATACTTCCAGCATAATAACACACCAAGTCACAAAGCAAAATCAATCTACGATGTTCTTCAGCGGTCTTACCAGTCACCCGATCTGAATCCAACAGAACACCTTTGTGATGTGGAAGAACTGGAGATTTACAGCATGAAAGCACACCTGAATTTTTTCCAAAGTGTTGTGGAAACTTGTGAAGCTTTATTGAGAACAAAGAGAGGCCCTACCAAGTATTATTAGTATAGTGTTCCTAATAAAGTGCTTAGTGAGTGTAGAGAAAATGGGACAACTGTAAAAAACCTTGTAGACCATCAAAACTATCACCATCAAATAAACAGTAGTTAAAGCTTTCATCTTTGAGAGAGGAGAAAATCGAGCTCCACTCCTGCTTTAGATCTGAAGAAAACCACAGGTGCTTCTGTTCTTCATTCCACTGTGAGAAGGCAACTCAACACTTTTCTGCTAAATATATATATTTTTCCTGCTGCTGAAAATAAGTAAAAAAAATCATACTTACTGGCTACTTTAAAGCACAAGGGGCTCTCTCACTTTTGCACAGTATTTAATGTATGTACGAAGAGCATGAGCTTCTTTTGTGGATGATGTATTATGAGCCAACAAGTGCTTTGATTTCTCATCATTTTCTGACATATAAAATGTTCCTTAATTATATCTCATATTGTCATAAGATAATAGTTGCCTTATAAATTATATAAACATTTAATGATTCATACCAGCATGATTGCTTAAGTATGTGATTTATTCATTTAAATCTGATGATACATAGATTGTTGTACCATTGATCCAGGTAGCATTATGTAAATGGTTTTTGACAAAATAAAAATAAAAATGTTTGTTAACATAAGTTTTCATATTTGCATAAAACAGACTTTTTTGTATAGTATTAATTAGTTTACAGATGACACTGAAGTACAGTTTAGTACAAAAATATATAGGTGCTACATGAAGCAGCTTCTGTAAGTGCTTTAGCTAGTGATAATAGGCTTCTTTAAACTTGATATAATATATCTCGATCATCTGATTAATCTATAAATATTCAGTAATGCATTAGAAACATGGAGAGTTTCTTCAGTGTCCCGCCATGTGCTGAGGCTGCTGAGGTACGTTAGGCATTGGAGGTTGATAAGCAGGGCTCACCGATGCATTTACAATCACTTGGGGCTGCTGACGATGCTTTAGCTCTCTGGCTATCTGGCACCACACACAGAGTGAACAGCAGGTGGACACACAGCAGTCATCACACATCGTGCCCTTAAAAGAGAAAAACAGCAGGAGAGAGAAATCATATAAACTACAATATAACATCTAGCTATGAAAGTCAAATCAGCCTGGATAGTCTGGACATACACACACAGAGTATATAAAGATCTGAACATCCCTGGTCAAATGGCATGCTTTGGTGATTTTCTAAGTGAAAATAAGTCAACACATCCCGTACAGGAAACGTAAATACAGTCATTTTCTAAAATTTATTTTTTCATTTTAATCCACAAAATCAAATCACATTAATTTTCATATCACATTTACACAGGTGTGAAGGTGAGTGAAAATCATAGGTGCATAGCCCCCTTGTACATACAAAAAATATATAATAAGAAAAAAGAACACACATGCAGCTGTACACATTTCTGTACATGCAATTTGTGAGTTATCTTTGTTAGATAAAAGAGATGCATATATTCCAGATTATACAAGATATAGATAGAAGATGTGCAAGATGTCACTCTTTAAGTGCAGGTACGCATCTATCTGCTAGAAGTTACAGTTACAGTAGGATTGGCGTGAGTCTGTTTGAGGTGTGGGTGTGGTGTGGATTGTCCATGGTCATGATCATCGTCATGGTGATGATTCTGAAGTGTAGTGACTATATCTGTTTATTTGCTAAGTTTAACAGATTTAACATTTAAGAGAAAATAACATCACAGGAAAATGGCCATTTCCACTGTCAGGGCAATAACTAAGAAGTATAAAACAACTGGAGATGTTAAGCATCTGCCAGGAAGAGGACATATGTCTACACTGACCCCACAAACAGTAAGAAAGATGGTTTGAGTGGATAAAGAATCTACAAAAATCACAGCTGTGAAACTGCATACATTAGTTAAGTCTTGAGATCAAAATGTCTCCCAGACTACAAGTTAATACCATATATATATATACATACATATATATACATACATACATACACACACACACACACATACACACACACACATATATATATATATATATATATATATATATATATATATATACACATATATATATGGTGATTGGGGGTGTTGCCAGAAGATAGCCCCTGCTGTCAAGGACCAACAACCTCAAGTACCTACAGTATGGAACTTATTACGCATTGAGGGAGGTGTTTTAAGAACATTTTTAAAACTTCAAATTTTAGTTTGGGAAATACATTCATACATAAACACCTCATGTCACTGTTTACATTGCCATAGAAATCATTTACACTTTGTTTAAGTCAATAGAAACATACATTCTAATGACACTGTATACCTCAATACTAATCAATAATTCATTGAGACTTTGGAAAGTAATGTTTCCATTAGGGTTTTTATAAATGTAAATACAGCTAAACTGATGTTCCAACGCATCCATTCTCCCAGCTCAGAGCACTGTGTACCTGAATGCGGTATCTCTCTCTCATGGAGCTCCTCATAGCGAAGGTGAGAGGTGGAACCAATGCCCCAAAGCATGTTTCCACCAGGGGGAGGCAGAAGCACTCTCCAAATCTTTCGCTTGTGTTACACATCAAGCAGTAGGGGCACCAAAATCCAAGACAGCCTGTGCTGATACAAACGCATAGTATTTGTACAAAGTAATAAAAACGATTAGGCCTTACTAAAAATAAAATAAATAAATAAATGTACCTTATGGGACTGACGAAAACAGTGATTATAATAATATTTAATAAGGTATGAACAAATTTTTCTGGCGAAAATCAAATTCTCTCTCTCTCTCTCTAATATATATATATATATATATATATATATATACACACATTATATTCTGATAGTCCAAATCAAACGTCCTCACAAGCTAATTTAAGGAGCACATGGTAATAATATTAGCAAAAATGCAAACTCGTGTAATGTCTTGTATTCACACCTATTAGACGCACAAACAAATACACACAGACACTCACAGATGCCCATGTCCTCACAGCAGTCACATATCCCACTACTCCACTTGCCGCTCTTTGGGCTGTCTGGAGACTGGAATGCCACTGGCTGCATCATAACTGTAGGAATGGCCATCATGACTGCACACACAATGGGACACACAATGACTTCAAACACACTGACCTGGCAATGAAAGTGCAAGAACAAAATTGTTTTTTATACAAAAATGTATACAGCAATCTGCTGATTTGATACTTCAAATTTCGGGCTAGTTTTAGCTCATGGTGGGTGGGTTTTATAAAGAATTTGTACCATTTTTTTCTATATTTCTGCATAAATCAATTGTTAAATAAAGTCATTCATAGTGTATTGATATAAAATGGGTCATTTACATTTACGGCATTTTTCTGACGCTCTTATCCAGAGCGACTTACAATTTGATCATTTTACACAGGTAGGCCAAGGTGGTGTTAGGAGTCTTGCCCAAGGACCCTTATTGGTATAGTGTAGGGTGCTTGCCCTGGTCGAGGATTGAACCCCAGTCTTCAGTGTAGAAGGCAAAGGTGTTACCCACTACACTAACCAACTACCACGTCATTGTAGAGAGATTTGCAAACTCAGATTTATTTACAGTGGTGGTGACAGCTGGTTACCAGGGGTTGCTATTTCGACAATGCAAATATAGCCATTTCTTTACCACACGTCATCCTTTTTAGCATGTGTGGATGCAGTGACAAATTGTGTTCACAGACTGGTTTCTGAAAGCTCATGCAGTGATTTCCACTAACGAATAATGTCTGTTTTTAAGGCAGCTGCCTGACATCCTGAAGATCAAATGGTCATCCAATATTGTTTTTTCAGGCTTGTCCCTCTCTGAATTATTTGATGATATAATGTAAGGTAGATGATGACATCCTCAAGTTCTTCGCTATTTTACGTTGAGAAACATTATTCTTGAATTGTTGAATGCGCAGTCTTCACAGAGTGGTGACCCCCTTCTCATCTTAATTTCTGAAAGATTCAGCCTCTCCCTGCTCTTTATACACGATCATGTTACTGCCCTTTTGCTTGTTGACCTAATTAGTTGTGAGATGCGCCACCAGGTGTTTTTTCCAGTATTACACTTTACCAGTATTTGTTGCCGCTGTTCCAAATTCTTTGAAATGTGTTGCTGGCATCAAATCTAAAATAGTCATATATAAAAAAACAACGCCAGAATATTATATGTTGTCTTTGTATTACTTTCAAAATGATTTGCTAAAATTACTTGATTTATTTAATAAAATGAGTTTAAATGATTTGCATATTCAGTTATTGTTAAGTCCATTTTTACTGTTTTGCCTTTTTTCCACAAATTCCTATCACTTCATTAATCACATCTCAGTTAGATGAAACTAATATGGTAGAATATTCCTTCTGCTTCATATACAGATTTGCTACTAGAAAGAAGTTTGCTTATCATGTGAAAATCGTGAACACTGTGTATGACTGTTAAAGAATCGGACAGTTTGCAGAGTCAAGGCCAATTTGACTAGATACACACAAAAACAAAACCGCCTGTGTGGTTTTTATGTGAGATCTCATTCATTGCATTATATCCCCACCCAAAACAGTCTGCCATGAAGCTCTGTTTTTTCAACTCTCTAGGACAAATGCATTAGCCCTGTAGGGCCTGTTTTGCCCCTGTTCACAACAATCAGGAGAAGAAAGCAGTTCTCCTTACATTGTATTCATCACTAAGGGAAACAGAACTCACATGGTGAAATATGAGATGTTGACATAAAGAGATTTTATTTTCCCTGAAAAGCTCAATATACCATTGGCCCACCTGCTTTACCTTGCAAATTTACTCCTTTAGCCTTACGTTCTAAGCCCCAGAAATGCATTTGCACTCAAATTCAAATCATGTTGTTTCCTTCTTCCCTGTGGTCCTCTTGCCATTTGGTACTATAGTCTGTGTGCTGTTTACATTGAGTTATATGTTCTTTTTAAACATTATTTAGTTGCATCCGTTATTATAGATGTAAAGAATGAACTAATTGCCAGCATTGTCAAAATTACTGTCGGGGACTGAAAAAATCAGGATTTGTAAAACACTGCTAAATGAAGTTGTGAGCAAGTGCCCTCCTCCCGAAAACTCTTAATTCAGGTTTTCAGTAACCAACAACGTAAAGAAAAATGTTCTGTCACAGCCACAGATCACTATAAGTCTGAAACACACCCTGAAGTTACCCTTTTATTTTACATTATTTTGGCACTAAATGGTCATGTACCTTTTCTTAACATCTAAAATGTATCTTAACATTAAAATTAAGTGTAAAACTGTTCCATAAATTAAAATATCTACAAAAGGACTTCACAAATCCATTACTGTTTTTTTTTACTTTAACTTCCTTATACAATCAAAGAGTGTACAGTCTAATAGAATTCTTTATAGTATACATTTGACAAAACTAAATAATTAAAGGATGCATCTTATTCAGTCTCTACAAAACTTTAAAAAACACAAATATACACACCTAAACATATTAGATTTTGACATACAGCACAGATATCCAATGTCTATATGTATATTAACCCCCTCAAAAAAACTAATACATAGTTAGTATCAGTAAATATATACAACATAAAGCATGGGAATATCTGGTGTATATAAATACCAGAAAAGACCTCACAACATACCTGTTAGCAGTGGGATTTCAGGTAGGTGTGTGTGTGTTTGTAGTGAACACAGAGTGGCGGGTCAGTCTGGCAGGCTGCAGGTGGGTGAAGACGTCAGCAGGATGTGCACAGGTAGAGGAAGGCGGGGTCAGAAATGGGTGGCTTTCAAAGGACACTGTGTTGTGGTAAACTGCCTACAATAAGGGCATTGAAAACATGTGGAAAAATATTCTTACGAATGGATGAGCTCAAAATGGAATAAGCGCTTATTTACTTTCTGATTGTCGTACTTCCAAGAAATGCAGTTTAACAGCCTCTCACACAGTTAATCAGAACTGAAGAGAGAGAGAATATTGATGGAGGAAGAGTATAAGAATGCAGAGAGACAATGGAGAGAAGGAGAATGTGTAAGGTACTAAGAAAGAGATAGGGTGAGAGATTTGTGTGTGGAGAGAAAGATAGAGTGAGAGAGAGAGAGAGAGAGAGAGAGAGCGAGAGAGAAAGCGAGAGAATGAGAGGGAGTGCGTGTGAGAGAGACACTGTGTGGATGGAGGGAGAGTATAAGAAAGCAGAAAGAGAGAGTCAGGTGTTGATCTGAGATGAGCTCTCAGTCTGTAGCATCATGTCTATGATAAGATGACATGTAAATGCATATTTAGACACATCAGCGTTAATGGTTCTTTACACACAGGACACAGAAACTAAACTCTAATCCCTCGAATGAAGACTTGATTATTACAGCATGGCACTTCTTTATTCTGGCAAGCAATGCTCTGATGTTTTGGCTCATTTTACACTTGATGTGATTTGTGCATAGATTGCACACAAGAAAGGAATTTTTGCCCACCCATTTGGCCAGAAGGCCAGTAAGTCTAATAACATGCGGAAAAGTGAAAAAACAAATATGACATAATGATTGACGTTGTGTCGTTTGCATAAATTTACGAGGAAATTATATTAGACTAGATTTCCTATATCGGGCCGCAAAGGGGAATTCCAGCAATTTCTCCAATTTTCTGGATAATTCAGTCCTTGAGATGTAATCAGATTCATTCAGAGTGGCTTGGTGTGAAATGACTCACTGAAATACTTACAGAGCCAGATTTCTTTACAGTGGTGGTGACAGGAACCAGATGTCTGCAACACAAATATAGCACGTTTATTTACTGTCTAAAATCACCAGTGAACCAACATATATTCTACGTTTTTATATGTAATGATGATGGTAAAATAGTCATAAATCTGAAAGGCAAAAAAACCCACATTTTCTTTGAGGACTATTTTGCCTTGCAACACCCTGCATGTACCCATCTGCCATGAATGAATTAAAATAAATGGATTAAAATTTTACATTTTACATGAAACCTTCATCACAGGGCTATCACAAAACAGTTTCTCAGGCGTCAGGCAGAATATATCTAACTACTTCATGTAACAACTTTCTGTGAAGGAGCATTCAGAAGCACTTCAGTTCTCTGGTTCCAATCCCCATCACTGCGAACAAATCTGACTCTGCAAGTCTCTCCAGAGTGGAACATTTCACATTAAGGCACTTGGTTTACACCTCAGCCGTTTAAGTATGTAGAAATTGTGAAAAATTGGTGGAGTTCCCCTTTAAATGAATGCGCACACACATATCATTAGTATAATATAGTAGCTTTCTACTACTAGAGTATAGTATGTTTTTCAAACCATTTATTGTTTTTCAATGTTAATTCACCCAATGAATTACACAATGTAAATTCAATTGTATTATACAGACTCAGACTGACGGAGAAGCGGCTTAGAAAATGGATGGATGGATGGATATAGGCTGCGTTTCTTTACTGGTACTTCTTGATCTGAGCGCAGCTTTTGATACAATAGATCATAATATCCTCCTAGAAAGATTAGAGAAAATGGTCGGTATAACTGGAACTGCCTTATCGTGGTTCAAATCATACTTGACCGATCGTTTTCAGTTTGTGAGGGTAAATAATATACCCTCCAATTATACAAAGGTTAGATATGGAGTTCCACAAGGCTCTATCTTAGGACCGTTATTATTTACGTTATACATGCTCCCCCTGGGCAAAGTTATTAGAAAACATAATGTTAATTTTCATTGTTATGCAGACGACACGCAGCTCTTCATATCAGCCAAACCTGATGACAAACAGAGAATAAAGAAAATGGAGGATTGCGTAAAAGATGTGAAATCATGGATGTCACACAACTTTCTTCTATTAAATAGTGATAAAACAGAAGTTCTTCTATTAGGCCCTAAAGCTGCTAGAAATAAATTATCACACCTAATGTTGAATCTGGCCGACTTCTCAGTCACACCTGGTTCAACAGCTAAAAATCTTGGCGTTATCATAGATTCAGATCTAGCATTTGATAAACACATATCTAATGCTACTAAAACAGCTTTTCTACATCTCCGTAACATCGCCAAGCTAAGAAATGCTTTATCCTTACATGACGCAGAAGAATTAGTACATGCCTTCATTACGTCAAGGCTAGACTACTGTAATGCGCTACTGTCAGGATGTTCTAGCAGTAACTTAAATAAACTTCAGCTAGTTCAAAATGCTGCAGCCAGGGTCCTTACTAAAACTAGAAAATTTGACCATATTAGTCCAGTCCTATCAGCTCTTCACTGGCTTCCAGTCAAATTCCGCATAGACTATAAAATTCTCCTGTTAACGTATAAAGCCCTACATGGGCTCGCTCCTGAGTATCTGAGAGACCTTATCTCCTATTATGAACCACCACGATTACTTAGATCACAGGGTGCTGGCTTCCTAGTAGTTCCCAAAATTCAGAGAAGCTCTGCAGGAGGAAGAGCTTTCTCTTATAAAGCGCCCCAACTCTGGAATAATCTCCCCGATAATGTTCGGGACTCAGACACAGTCTCAATCTTTAAGTCTAGACTAAAAACTTACTTGTTTAGTTTAGCTTTTGGTAGTTAATGTTAATTCCCTTTAGATAAGGCTGCAGATCCAGGGGTTCATGGACATAGTGAATTGTGGGTAAACTGAGATGCTGGTGCTGCTGTCACTCACTACATGCAGTCACTCAGGTTTGTGGACGGTGGAGTGGGTGAATGCCAGTGTCTCAGGGAGCCTCCGTGTCTATGTTACCTTCTGGCTCTCTCCCTTTAGTTAGGCTGTTATATTCAGACCTGCCGGAGTCATTAGTCACACTCTGATAATTTTTTACATTTTCTGTTCTTCATAAATCCAGTCTAAACTAATTCCTAAATCTTTCCTTCCTCCGAGTTACTGACTGTCCACCGGTCCGGCCCAATACTGATGGATGTCCCACCCTCAAGTCCCCCTGTCCCCCTGATTGACCAGACTGATGGAAGTTTCTGGAACGCAGCTTCTCCACTACAGATCACATCCAAATCTATATGAACTCTAATTGTTTCCACTGTTGATTATACACACCTGAATATATTAGAACTGCGTGGATGTAAAATTGACTTTTCAATGTTTAACTTATAAGTTGTCTGACCAGTGGTAGGATGGTCCCCCCTTTAGATGTGAGTCTTGGTCCTCCCGAGGTTTCTTCCTCCTCCAGCTCTGAGGGAGTTTTTCCTTGCCTCAGCGCTCACGGGGGTTCTGTATATTCTGTATATTATGTTCAGTGTTTTGTCTGATTCTCTGTGCTGTGATTCCCATTTTTGTAAAGCTGCTTTGTGACAACATCAGTTGTAAAAAGCGCTATATAAATAAATTTGATTTGATTTGATTTGATATACAGACTCAGCTTAATATTATAGTTTATACTGTGATAAGGTGATTTTGGCTATCAAAACAGCCTGTCTGGTAGCATTTTCTGATTTACATACAGGTTACCTACTTATAAATATGTGCTACACCAGGATATTTCAACAACACAGAACACCAGCAAACCATAAAAGGAAAGCAACGTGTCAGGTGCAATACCCGTCCTCGCCACCAGAGGCCAGCCTCACCCGAATAATGACATCCTCCCTCGTTACACCCTGACCCCTCACCTGCAGCTCATTTCACCTGGCTATTTAAGGACCTTCAGTTCACGTGCTCAGTGTCTACCTGCATATCAGCCTGGTCTCCTCCTTGTTTATGGTTTTGGCTTGCCTTGAGCCTTTTCTGTACTCTTTGACTTTGACTCTGCTTCTGCATCTCCCTTCAGGTGCTTTTGCAGGTTTTGGATTTTTCTAGCGTTTTGACCTTTGGACTGTTTCTGCCTCTGACTCTGGTTTTTGTGTTTTTGGATTAAAGGAGATTAAGGATTCCAATCGGCCTGGAGAGTCTTCCTCACACAATGTGTCAAACCTTCATGAGGAACGGACCATTTTCTTTACAATGTAAAAGTTTCTAGGTAGTGAAACGTCCTTGACATTTTAAAACCCACAAGCCGATGATCTTCTGAACATTGATATGTACCGTGTGATTCTGTCTCTACTGCTTGGCCTTGTGAAAGCATGATAATGAAAAGGACACAGTAGCTTGCTTCTCTGAGTAAAACACAAACACAGCACAGCACACACACACGGTTCATTATCATGTGTCTATATGCCTAAGACGGTGGAAACACTGAGCTTTCTACATGAGGGTATGTTCACACTTGGCAGGTGTGGTCTGAATTCAACGGCTCACATCGTGGAAAACTGAGTTTCCTTCGTTTTTATGAAATGAAAGAGTTTGATGTAAATATGCAAACACTTAGTTTCAAAACTCTTCACTCCCTGCTCCATATGTGGGAAAACGGCAGAAACAGCTCATTTTCATTTCTTTATTTATGACGTCGCCCAACATTTACATACACCCGCCTATTAGAACAGATCAGCTCTGCTCATTCATACTGAAGTTAGAAGGAGCGGCTCAGCTCGGACTGCTTTTTGAACGCGGCCCAATCACAGCCGTGACGTTATCTCGCGATAACACACGACCTCGAGTGTTCTATTGCTTTTATACACCAGTTAAACAACTGAAGTAATAAATAAATAAACTGGTCCGTGGACGTGGCATTTCACGCGTTTTAATGGTCGCACGTCCTTCCGCACAATCAATAGTTCCTTAACAAGCAGCTTGTTGCTGCGTCACAGTAGCGAGCTCCGCCCACTCGTTCTCCGGCTCCGCCCAGAGCAGCTGACGGTTTGGGAGTTTAGTGCGGTCTCATCTTCAGAGTCTGACCACGTCGGCAAAGTTGTTGCTTAGCAACGGCGTCTCAGCGAAGTGATAGTGTTTGTGAAAAATCTGTGATGTTATGGCGAAATAACAGCGCGGTTTGCTTGCGTGGCCGGAACTGACTGTTGTAGTTATAATAACGGTCTGCAGGCCCGTAGCCAGCATTGTGATGGGGGGGGATCTTTTTCCCCCAAAAGTGGACTTCATTTGGCTATCTACTCCAATGCCCCCTAAATACACAAGCACACTTCAAACCTTTTAATTTAGACATATTTTATTCATTATAAGTTTGTTGTGAGTCTGTTGTTGCTGTCCTTATTTGTTCGTCTGTTGCTCCCCACTGTTAACATAAATTTGATATAAATGTAAGTGTTACTCAAACTTCCTACATCTGTGATGTGACTTCATTGTCTGTCTCTGTTGCTCACCTCAGTTGTCTGTTGCTTTGTTCCATTGTCTCTGTTGCTGCCCTCCATTGTCTGTCTCGTTGCTGTTGTTTATTGCCTATCTCTCTACTGTTGACATAAATAGATAAGAATTACTTCATGAGGTACACTATCGGTATGGTCATTAAAACTTAAACGTGAATTAATAATGATATAAACTGAAGTGTTCCGTCTTATTCAAATCTTCCTACAACTGTGCTGGGACTTCATTGTCTCTCTCTGTTGCTCACCTAGGTCTGTTGGTGCTCTCCCTCCTCTGTATCTCTGTTGCTGTCTGTCTCTGTTGCTTTTCTTCATTGTCTGTCTATTTTTCCTCTCCATCTTTTGTATCTCGCCTTTTTCTTTATTTTTTAATTGGGTCTTGCCTTCACTGTCTGTCTGTTTTTCCTCTCCTTTAGGGTCATTTTACAGGAAATCGGACACTTTGGAACTCAACCCACACAGATTTTAATCAAACTTTGTGTGCCTTTTTAGTGGGAATGTAGAACCCCAGAACTGCATTTGCATGAATCTGCCACTAATATAAAGGGAGAAATGGACTAAGAATGTTTTAAGTAGGGCGGCACGGTGGCATGGTGGGTAGCGCTATCGCCTCACAGTGAGGAGGGCCTGGGTTCGATTCCCCGGCCAGGGTCCTCTCTGTGTGGAGTTTGCATGTTCTCCCCGTGTCTGCGTGGGTTTCCTCCGGGTTCTCCGGTTTCCTCCCACAGTCCAAAGACATGCAGTCAGGCCAATTGGACATGCTAAATTGCCCCTAGGTGTGTGAGTGTCTGTCTGTCGGCCCTGTGATGGACTGGCGACCTGTCCAGGGTGTATCCTGCCTTCCGCCCGATGACTGCTGGGATAGGCTCCAGCATCCCCCCGCGACCCTGACGGAGAAGCGGCTTAGAAAATGGGTGGATGGATGTTTTAAGTAAGAGGGTAGGGCACTACACATTCAACCTTGATTATGTCCATTTAAATTACAAACAGTTGGTTTTGATGCTGTTTGAAAGCTCTTTTCTGACTCTACAGAGTACACAAACAACATTGAACTCAACAGTTAGGCCCTTTTTAGTGGCAAGGTAGAACTCCAACACTGCATTTGCATGAATCTGGCACTAATATTTCAGAGGTTGTTCATGACATTGCAGGCTATATGTGGAAAAGATACTGACCATTTTAAAATAGTTTTTTTATATTCAGATTTTAGTATTTTAATATCTCATAATTTATACGCGGCTAACTGTTGAGTTCAATGTAGCAGCTTACCGACTTTGAACCCTTCGATCCTCCCTGGCTACGGGCCTGGGTCTTTGACGCTAACGCTGCTCCCATGGACCACCAGATATACTGAGGCCCCCTCCGTTCAGACGGTCATTCGCTCTGTAGCTGTGCGATCCAGGACTCAGCAGCTCGGATGGAGCCTCAGCATAATTAATTAAATTAATGTTAAATGAAATTAAACAGAAACGACCCAGACAACAGGTGTACACTGCGCCTGATTAGGGCCAAATGTAGCGCTGCATCCAGTCCGGATCCGCAAAGCAGAGCTGCCCGGTGTCTTATTGCACAACGGCCCAATGCCGCAACTCATCCGTTATACGGATCTGCGCCAAAACAGATTAAAGCTGGCCCAGATGAACAAAGAACAGCAGTACCTCTGGCCCTGAACTGGCACAAGTCTAAATATTATCTTCATATGTGGCCCAAATGTGGCACGGACCCATTTCAGAAGAGGTCCAAGCCCAGGTTGACATGAGCAGCTGTCTGCAAATGCGCTTTGTAGTTGACCCATGAAAAGTAAGCTATAAAACCGCAAGAAGAGTCAAACATTAGACGCAGGAGAGATGTAGAGCTGACTATGATAACCAGTCACAGTATTAATTTGACAACTGCGTGTTTGTTCATCTGTCCGTTTGAAAGTGTGACACAGTGGCTGTGTCCAGTATCCCATCCGCCCCTACAGAACTGGATGAGGGCTGTAGGGGGCGCTGTAGTAACACGGCCGTTTCACTGCACGAGGACACGTTAGGCTGACTGGACATCCCAGGTTCTCCACATCTAAGGATCCTTATAATACCCACGGACATACCCACATCACTGGCACCGCCAGTTCCGAGTGCCATTTCCACACTGGAGTTCAGTCAAAACATAGAAGTATTTTCGTAAAGCAAGTTCATGTTTTACGAAAATAAGAGAAAAGGAGCTGTTATTTTTAATAGTTGTTATTTGTTCTACAAAGTATGTTCTTCGACAGTCATGCCAACAAACTTGGTTTGAATTGCTGATAAGTCGTGTAGCCAGCAGGGGGCGCCAGATGCCGCTCCAGCTTTCTCTACAGAGTCAACCAAGCTGAAAAGAAAAGAAGCCTGATCAGTGAACTTGCACGATAACAGAGTCTACTCTTTAGTGTTTTTAGGGAGAAAAGACTACAGAACTCCTGTTGGACATCATCAGTTTACTGAAAAGAAAGTGACAATGTTATAAGATTATGAGTACACAGCACATTTTCTTTCTCCAAAGAAATATTTTACAGGAAGACTCTACAGTCATGGCCAAAAGTTTTGAGAATGACACAAATATTATATTTTCACACGATCTGCTGCCCTCTGGTTTTTATGTGTGTTTGTCAGATGTTATCACATACAGAAATATAATTGCAATCATATTATGAGTAACAAAAGCTTTTATTGACAGTTAGAATGAGTTAATGCAGCAAGTCAATATTTGCAGTGTTGACCCTTCTTATTCAGGACCTCTGCAATTCTCCCTGGCATGCTCTCAATCAACTTCTGGACCAAATCCTGACTGATAGCAGTCCATTCTTGCACAATCAACGCTTTCATTTTGTCAGAATTTGTAGGTTTTTGTTTGTCCACCCGTCTCTTGTTCTCAATGGGACTAAGATCTGGGGAGTTTCCAGGCCATGGACCCAAAATCTCTGTTATGTTCCCTGAGCCATTTAGTTATCACCTTTGCTTTATGGCAAGGTGCCCCATCATGCTGGAAAAGGCGTTGTTGATCACCAAACTGCTCTTGGACGGTTGGGAGAAGTTGCTCTCGGAGGACATTCTGGTACCATTCTTTCTTCATGGCTGTGTTTTTAGGCAAGACTGCGAGAGAGCCGATTCCCTTGGCTGAGAAGCAACCCCACACATGAATGGTTTCAGGATGCTTTACAGTTGGCATGAGACAAGACTGGTGGTAGCGCTCACCTCGTCTTCTCTGAACAAGCTGTTTTCCAGATGTCCCAAACAATCGGAAAGGGGATTCATCAGAGAAAATGACTTTACCCCAGTCCTCAGCAGTCCACTCCCTGTACCTTTTGCAGAATATCAGTCTGTCCCTGATGTTTTTTCTGGAGAGAAGTGACTTCTTTGCTGCCCTCCTTGACACCAGGCCTTGCTCCAAGAGTCTCTGCCTCACAGTGCGTGCAGATGCACCCACACGTGCCTGCTGCCATTCCTGAGCAAGCTCTGCACTGCTGGTAGCCCGATCCCGTAGCTGAAACACTTTTAAGAGACGGTCCTGGCGCTTGCTGGTCTTTCTTGGGTGCCCTGGAGCCTTTTTGGCAACAATGGAACCTCCTCTCCTTGAAGTTCTTGATGATGCAATAGATTGTTGACTGAGGTGCAATCTTTCTAGCTGCGATACTCTTCCCTGTTAGGCCATTTTTGTGCAGTGCAATGATGACTGCACGTGTTTCTTTAGAGATAACCATGGTTAACAGAAGAGAAACAATGATGCCAAGCACCAGCCTCCTTTTAAAGTGTCCAGTGGTGTCATTCTTACTTAATCATGACAGATTGATCTCCAGCCCTGTCCTCATCAACACCCACACCTGTGTTAATGGAGCAATCACTGAAACGATGTTAGCTGGTCCTTTTAAGGCAGGGCATACAATGAAGTTGAAATGTGTTTTGGGGGATAAAGTTCATTTTCTAGGCAAATATTGACTTTGCAATTAATTGCTGTTAAGCTGATCACTCTTTATAACATTCTGGAGTATATGCAAATTGCCATTATAAAAACTGAAGCAGTAGACTTTGTAAAAGTTAATATTTGTATCATTCACAAAACTTTTGGCCATGACTGTACAGGAAAGCAGCCTGGTTTCTTCCCTATAGTGTTAGCTGAATGTAAAAAAAGGTTCCTTCAGGAAAGACTTCACACAAGATCTAAACTGACCTGATGTCTTAAAAAAGCAATTTACCATTTCTCCACTACAGATTATTCACTAACATGTAATTATCTCCTTTATTCTCAACTCTTAGACACAGTTTCATACACAAGGTCGTTTCTATGCATTCTCAAGATGTGATTTGCTTTTAACTTACATATTTAAAATTTTCTAATCCCTAGCATAATATACAAGTCTTTCTGTCTGCCCTGCGATGGACTGGTGACCTGTCCAGAGTGTATCCTGCCTTCCATCCAATGACTGCTGGGATAGGCTCCAGCTCCCCCTGTGACCCAGAAGCAGTTTAGATGTAAATCCCCGTGTACTGCAAGTATGCACATTTGCAACTTAGAAAAAGGCAATTATATTTTTAATATTTTGTCATTTTTCCATTTGCACTATTTGCAGATGTTTGCAGCCGATGTGCAGGACGTACACATTGTTGATTAATTCAGCCCATTCAAGTCCACCAGCCACATCTACTATAATGAAAATGGAACAGAACTGTTTGAGAGGTCCAAGGCAATTAAATTGTTTATGGGCATACAATAGATAAACATAAACAGCACCCTTTATTTTTTTGATAGGTAATTATTATTTTTTTTCACAAACAAACCTGGATTTTCTGTGATTAAAAAAAAAGCAGTCCCACATGGTCAATAGACTGAATTTAAATAAATAAATATCAAGTTTCCTTGTGCTCGATTCTGTAAGGAGCACCCAGAGCACCTTCAGAATAGGTTCATCTAACATTCTGAAATGTCTGCCTCATACCTACACTTTCAGTGAGATTTGTGAATTTCCAGGATGGCAGTATGACTAGGAATATCAAAAACATCAGAAAAAGGGCACTGTGAACTTACATTTTGCCCCCAAGGTACAAACAAAAAAAATGTAAATATGACCTTAAAAGGACACTTCATTCACTCTCCTAAGAAAAGTACACATTTATAAGCACCCATTATAATACAAGGTGGATATTTAATGTGATTTGTCAACTTCTGGCTCACTTTTGGGCTTCTTATAGTCTAGTTTTAGGGACCTAAAGGGAAGGTGCAATATGGTGTTCAAAGGTACCAAATAGAAGCTTAATAAAAACAAACAAATAAATGGCTCATTCCAGAAATAATTTATTTCACTTCAATTTTATTCAGTTTTTTCTATGATGTGAAAAGAACAACCAAAAAAAGTTTGAGAGCAGAAACCAAGATGACAGTAACAACAAGAGCCAATCGGGAGACGCCAATCTCCCGGCTGCGTCTTTTACGACCGCGACAATCAGGAACGCAACAGACATCTTGTTCAGTTTAAACAGCACGGTCTCGCCTGGCCTCCAGGCCACATGGCTAAAACTTCTTGTTTAAACCTCCTCGCCAAGAGACACTGGAGGTCTAAACTATGTAGTGATAACATTGGAGTGTACTGTATATTTCACATACACTGTGCGTGTGTGCGTGTGTGGCTCTCAACTTTTCTGAGGCTGTGCTATTCCCCCCTCCCAACAATGTGCCTTCTTGATCACTAACGTGAGGAAAAACCAACCCCGTGTAGTAGGGGGCACCACAGTCTTCACCATTACTATCCCTCAATAGAGTGTACGCACCACATTCTACTGTGGTAGTTGTAGAAAGTTGCAACTGCGTGCTTTGAGTTTATCGCACTCTCACACCATCACTTTCAACACTCCCTTCATTCTTCTCCCAGAAACAACGGTGGGTTTTAGGAGGGGGGTTAGAGGCACTGAAGTTTGTCTGGATTTCAGAACAGGCTGAAATTAGCACTGCAGGTCTTTAACAGTTCATCTGCTCCTGATGCAGCCATGCCCAGATAGAGGTGGGCACTGCGCCCTCCCCCTACTCATTTGACTGGAGCAGCTGCATCCCTTCATCCCTCTCCACAGGGTCAGCTCTGAGACCGTGTAACAATTCTCCCAATTGATTTTCTATGGTTGCACTGCTAACAACTACACATATACAAACATACTCGTACACACGCACACGTGCACACAAACGCCGTCCAATTCATGACTCCTACAATGGATGAACGTTCTTAATTTCATGTTTGGCATTAGTATTCGATTTTCTATTCAACCTCTCTTCTCCAAGCCTAACCTTGCAAATATTTTCTCTGCTGTTTTCTCATCTCCTTAAAATAAAAAACAAAATTAAGGAACAGCATGTGTAGTCCCATGAAAAAAAATTCTAACAAAAAAGCAAATACTTAAGTTTTTTTTTTTAATTCAAGGCACAATGTCTCCTTTTCCTCAGACACCCTTAATCTCAGAGTACCAAACGCCTCAGCCGTCAGTCACATGAGAGGCTCCGCCTACATTCCTGCCTCTCGGCTAGCTCATCCCCTCGCCGCTAACACTGTTTCAGAGATGCATCTGTTCGGGAGTGTGATCACAATCCCACACCAGTGAAAGAAAAATAAAAAAAAAAAAAAAAAAAAAAAAAAAACAAAAAAAAAACAAAACCAAAAACAAAAAAAAAAAACAAAACAAAGTCATTGACAGTGACAAGAAAAAACAAAAAACGATTTTCCAAAATAAAAACAAAGAGTCACGTCCTGTGTTCAGTTACGTCAGATTTTCGAATCATATCCACCAGCTCTTTTTTGGCAAGCTTGTCTTAAATAAGCACTAAGTACTGATAGATAGGATAAACATACACCATTACGTGTTTTAAAGTAGATGCGTTTGTCATTTTTTTGTATCTTTTTCTTTTTCTCCTTGTAATCTTGTACGAATTCAAGATTTTAGTCGATTTTCACTCGTCTGTTTAAAGGTTTACGTAAATGCAAGCAGGGACAGATCGCCGTAGTGTCTTGCTCTAGACATGGGTCTTGAGGGGTGAGATGACGCTTTATTTTTCAATTTATGACACGCCATTCACCAGGGTCAGAGCCTCCCCAGATGATGCCACACCGTTGCTAGGAGAACGCTTTGAGGAGACATGATCTTCCTTCTTCACACTAGTCCCATTCTCCTGTTTGGGGGAGAAAAAAAAAAAAAAAAAAAATCAATGAGTTGCTGAATTAAATGCCAGAATTGTACCTTTGAACCTTATCTTGCTCTTTGGGTCCAGAGCAGGGGAAAGCACTGCTTTTAACGCTTCCTTGATTAACACACCTCATTCAGTTTATGAAAGGGCAAAAAAACAGAACTATGTAGTGAATGAAAGACTGCAACCACAAACATACTACTGTGTAATAAACTAAAAGTGGTGTTTATTCTGTACCTTAGGATGGGAGGCATGCTGCACTTCCTCTTTCTTTACTGGAAGGTTCTGTCGGCTCTGAGATTCTGCTCGAGAAATGAAGTCGGCCACAGTAACTGCAAAATTGGGGGGGGGGGGGGGGGTCACATGCGCTATACTTCCAAGGCAGGTTGGAACGATGACACAGACAACATATACTGTTGTGTGTATACACACACACACACACACTTATATTCGATCTTATTCTGAATTTTAGCTATAGTTTTATCGGTGCCTAAAATCATGTAAACAAGTCAGTTTCAGGTTGCTTAACAATGTGACCATTTGAAGTAAGCATGTAAATTGAATCATGCAGCCTGCTCAGTGCTTATTAATGGTGGTATAAACTGTTATTACGTGTTTGTTTTTATCAGCCTTGTATCTCCAGTGTAACTAAAGAAAATTAAGAAGAGAACTTCAGTTGTTATGGCTGATCAAATACATTTGGATCAAGATAAAAATCTAATTTACACAATTTTTTTAGTGCCAAAATATTAATTATATTCTGTATAAGCCCTGTAATTGTATATGCAGTACAGTCAACACTGGCATTCCAGCAATTCTATAGGGAAGGGAAATGAATAAGTAAAGATGTCATGTATTACTTCACAACTTGGCCACTTACCTGGCTGCCTGTCACGGCTGGCAGAACCTCCCTCAGGACGGTTGCCACGGTTACGGCGGCGGCGGCTTCTGTTGCGCCGCTGGGGCTTACTTTCATCATCTGGGGGTGAGGGGGGGACAAAAAAAAAATATATTTTATAAAACACAACAAGATATTATATGCTGATCAGAGCACCATAAACTCCACAGTGACTGGATCACTATAAAAGTCCATTCTTTGCTTTCTTACCCAATCCATTCTCACTAGCAGCTGCCTGGCCATCTGATTCGCTGGCGGCTGCATCCATCACGCTGGGTTCTTGGTCGTTGCGGCGACGGCGGGAGCGTCTCCTGCGATCACTGCCGCCCATGCTCTCACTGGCATCTGTATCTCCACCCAGATCACCCTCACCCTCCAACAGTGAGTAGGGGTTACTGTCAGGGTCCCTCAGGACTGATAAGAGTTTGAGAGTCAGAGACACACACACACACACACACACACAAAACTTGCTCATAGAGGTTTACACACAGCACCTTTTCTTTTCCCACACCTGATACTGAGGCAACATGTTTTCCTTAAAAATGACTAAGCTTTAAATGGACCATGTTTGATTGAGGCTCTTCTCTTAACATGAGGATCTCTAACTTAAATAACCACTTCTTCCCCACAGGAAAAATGTGAGCTTGTGCTATTTCAGGCTAAACATGTTACTGAATTGAGGCTGAATGATTTAGGGAAAATATTATGATGTTTCTGACCAACACTAACTGCAAACCAAATTGTGATTATTTTCTAAAATTAAAGTCCAGGCCTACTTTTTTTTGGCAAAGACTACCAGCCTTTCCTCTGGCTTGAGGCTTTAATACTGTTCCTGCTATTCTGAAACTTGCACTATTTCAAAATGAATTTGCATGCATAAAAACTACTCATCTTTAAGCTCTACACAAGACTGGATCAGATTAACCGTTTCCCTACTCATATCAGCCTGATACAGATACATTGTACCAGACTGGTGCCATCTCCCAACTTCATTTCTGATAAAGATCAATCTTCAGCAAGAAGCCCATAACATACCACACACCCCCTTTAACTACACAAACTGAGAGGAGTTGTCCACTTTAGGCACCTGAGCTGATGGTGATGGAACTGCGGGTTCCCGGGCCTCCACGGCCTCTGCCAGTGCTGGATCCACGACCCCGACCTCCTCTCCTGGAGCCCCTCTCCTCTCCTCCAACCCCCCGGGGCCTGGGCTCTCGCTCTCCCAGCTCCTCAGTTTCAGACGCGTTGGACATCTCAGAGTTTGTTCCTGTTGGGGCAAACAGTAGAACAAGATTTAAAAACATTCAAAATTTAATTTGCTCAGTTAACACACCTGCGACAAAAATCAAAACAATAAAATGGCCATGGAGGAACTCCCTGCTCAAGAAGTGTCCCTGCCTTAAAAGTTTTTTTCCCCCCTGCTCCAACACACCCAATTCAGCTACAACTACTGGCCAGACCCCACGCTCACTTAATGGAAGTTTTTCTCCCTTTAAAAAAAAAAAAAAAAAAAAAAAAAAAAAAAAAAAATCAATAAATAATGAACATTTACTCATACCCCTAGAGAAGTCACTGCACATATCCAAACCATGTCTGCCTATTTTACAAGATTGAGTAATTTCGAAAACACAACTCCAAGATGTAAACCTCACCATAACCAGAGTATGCGTTGGCCTTGCGTCCACGCCCACGTCCTCCGTATGTGCGTGATGTCTGGAGAGAGTTGCTGCTCTCATCAGTTAGGTAGCCTCTTTCCCGGTCTCCAGTGCTGGCCGCTCCAGTACGGCTCGGGGGCGCACGGTAACCCACACCGATCTGACGAAGCTGCTCATCGATTTGCAGCCGCTCCAGACGCAACTGCTCTACCTCCTATTAGTGTTGATCATAAATGAAGTTCAGACCAGATGAAAACATGACCTTCAGAAGAAGAAGAATTTATAAAAGTGATGGATTCATTTACTGAGATAATATGCAGCCAGTAGTATGGATGAGAGGGCTGTAGAAATGACTGCCAGGGAGAGGGGCATTGTGAATTTGGGCTCAAGAGTATAGCAGTTAGTAAGGTGGGGTTCAGTAAACGGAAATGTACGTGTGCTAGTGTGAGAGAGAGGAGGTCATTGCAGAATGTGACAGCTGCCTCGTTCAAACAACAGCTGAAGACTGGAGGGTGCAATGAGGGCTAGTGGAGAGGACTAAGGGGCTATTCTGAGAAGCAGATATCCACACAGGCCAAAATCCATCCCCCAACCTACCCCCTCCACCTAACTACTCCCCTGGCAGGGGCATGAGGGCTATTATTAGCAGCAGTTGGTGGTTAAAGGAGAGAGGTGTGATCAGCAGCTTTCCATGAGGGAGGTCAGGTGACCAGTCTAGAAAGATCTGCCATTTTCAGTGCTACAATGTAATATGCTACAGTGAGTCTAACATGGCTGCCCAGTCTCTCTGTATATACACACACTAGTTACATGTCTGTGTACCCAATTCAGAAAATAAGGGATCCAAACACAGGTTATGTGGTCTGCTGTCCCCTTCTTTTCAAGCAGAATTTATTGTACCAGAATACATTGGCTGATAAACTTTTACCTATTGACCAGTTCAGTCAGACAAATGGGCACAGTATAAATATCAATTAAGAAAGAGAATCTGGAGCACAAGCTAACCTGCAGGTAGGCCACATGATACTCCAGTAGGGCCTGGGCATTACTGATGTTTTCCTTGGTTCCTACAAAGATGAACGGAATCATACCCTGAGGAAAAAAAGGAAAGATGAAAACAGATAACACTATTATGTTATAGCCTTAAAACACACGTTAGGACAAAAGGTTAAACACTGAACATATATACACTTACATTAAAACACAAGGAAACACAGTTTGATTTATGGTGTATAGTTGTGTCCCACTACAGTCAATGTGTCTTTATCAGTCGAAACTATTGAGGGGTAGGGAGGGGTATTGGAGTATTGGGTCGGCGGTTCATTCACCTCTTGGCTGTCGACAGTGTCTGCACTGCCAGACGCCTGCCTGCCTACCTCCTCCCTGGGCAGCTTTTTGTCATTGTCTCCTTCGATCCGAACTCGTACCACACCCGACTTGTCCACAATCTCTTGGATGATTTTGCCACTTTTGCCAATAACTTTGCCTGTATGAGGAGACAAAAAGCTTTATTAAGGTATCATTACCAAAAAAAAAAAAAAAAAAAAAAATTCAATAAAATTATGGCACTTTCAGCTGCTCTTGTCCAATTTAAGATGCTCATCAGTTGCTGCATTCAGCTAAAGGAAGTCTGCAGGGCACTCACCCACAAGATTCCTCGGCACCTGAAAGGAGTCTTCTTTAAACTCCAGATATGCCCTGGCCTGCTTCACAGCTTCTGGGGTCTGACAGAGTAAAAGAGTGAAGGGAGATACAGATAGTGAGAAAACGGTGTCATTCCACATATAGACTAGGTGAAAGTGGCAAAGACTTTCAAAACAGATTCATATTCTGGGCTCTGTGTGTCTTAATATAAAAACAACAATTCTTGTAGAGTGTATGGACAGCTGTCCATATTTCAAGCATTATTAGCAATGACTATATAACTTTCACCATATTCTAAACACATTTACTTTACTGAACTTCACAGAAGTTAATTCAGAATGGTACTTTAAGGAACTGTCAGTTTTCCCTCTCTCTCACACTCTCTCCCATTAAAACTAGAAATATACAATGCTGTGGGAATCAGCAATGTTTGTGTAAACATAATTACATAATATAAATAATACTAATAAATATGTTCAGATTTGAAATCAATATATTTCAAATCAATAATTTGTTGTCCAGAAGAGCAAAATGTTTAGGCAACACTGCAATTCTACATTTTATTCGTTTTTCTGCATGTGTAACCCTACTCTGCATTTGAAATTTCTTTTTGATCATGAGAAGAGTAATGAGTTTAATAACTACTGGTAAAAGGAGCCATAACATGTACATTCACACAGACCAATGATTTATGAAGGAGGAGACAGTTTACTGTTTGAAATCAATGGGAAAGCTTGTAACGCTCAACATGTTTACTGGGAATGTCCTTCTTGGTAAAGGCATAAGCAAGAAAAATTCTCCTTTATCATGGAGACCTGGAAAAAACATTTTGACTGGTATTTGAGCCGAATGCTCTGTGCACAACACATTTGACCAGTGATCTAAAAAATGTGAGCTTTGGATAGGGAGAGATCTATAAAAACAAGAAAGATATGCACCTGGGTTTTTATTGCTTTACCAAGATATCCATTGATCACAGAGTTTCCTACAGGGACCTTGGTAACACTGCAGTGGTCATCACTATTGCTGCTAGGTTAATTTCCTCTTTATACACATACCTCTCCATAGATTCTAAAGGTGCAGCTCTCCTCCTCAAGTTCGATGGCAGTGACACCAGGGACTTTGCGGGCCTGCTGGATGTTGGCACCGTGGGATCCGATGGCCAAACCCATCAGATCTTCCCGTACCCGCACCTCCTCCTGATAGGCTGATGCCAGCTGCTTACTTGTCTGTGGCACACAAAGTGACAGGAGAGATGATATTCTGTATGTAAGCAGAAAGCGCAGATTTTAATCCCTATAGCATTTGCAAGCATGGACTGTGATTCCTGTAGGAGCTGCAGAACTGAGACCGCTTAACAAATTCATTTCAGAAACATCTCTGCACTATTCAGTTCATCTTTTATTAACTGGATATTAGAGAACATGAAACTATCCAATGTAAGGTAAGTATTTATATATGCACTGTCATTGTACAGTGGGTAAAATATGACAATACATATCAGAATTCATAATTGCTCAATTTGAATGAGTTTGTGTGTACCTCTAAGTGTTTGGTGGCCTCCTCGTTACGGGACATAAGCATGAGTTTGGTGCGAATACTGCGGAAGTGCATGTCACTCAGAAGACCTGCACGCTTTACTGTGGATTCGTTTGTGGACTGGAGAGAAAGAGCACATCTTGTTACACTACTGCATGCCCAAGCAAAAAAAAAAAAAAAAACCAAACAAAAAAAAAAAAAAAAACCAATTACAAGAAATGAAGAAAGAAGGAAGAGAAAAGAATGAAGGGGACTGACCAGTACAACCAGTTCGTGTATGGAAGTGTTGTAGAAGATGCAGCTGGCTCCAATTGCTTTCCTGAAGTCTTTGTGGATGTTTTCACTTAAACAACTGCCGAATTAAATCAGAGGGGGAGATACATAAGTAAAATAAAATAATATAATAAGTATCATTATGACAAACCTCCCAAGCTACCAACAGATAGACTGACTGCACACCAAATCCCAGAGAATGTGTTGGTATGAGTGTGCCACACTCACATTTCTCTGAGGTCCTCGGGCACGGCGACCGTGACTTTGTAGAAGGTGGTGCGACTGGAGGGGCTGTTGGGGTTGACTGGCCGGATTCGTTCTGAAGTGACTATTTCATTATATGTGGCGTCACATGCAGCATACTCGATCACATAGAACTGAAGAGGCAAAAATGCATCCAATACTGATCAGTTCTTGCAGTTGTACATTGCATAGAACCACGCAATGTGCATATTTAATTTTATATATATAAAACAAATATCTTGTTTTGCAAAAATCTCTATCAATAATGTATAAGCATACTGTAACCTTACTTATCAACAGAAACATCAGAGAACATTTTCAGGAAAAATGGGCATTAAGTACAAATTATCGATTTTTCAGGAGATACTTCTGAGAACGTTAGATACAGTACAACCCACTAGCAAAAGCAAGGTGACATTCAAAGGAAAATACACTGCTCAAAAAAATAAAAGGGAACACTCAAATAACACATCCCAGATCTGAATGAATGAAATCTTCTCATTGAATACTTTGTTCTGTACAAAGTTGAATGTGCTGACAACAAAATCACACAAAAATCATCAATGGAAATCAAATTTATTAACCAGTGGAGGCCTGGATTTGGAGTCACACACAAAATTAAAGTGGAAAAACACACTACAGGCTGATCCAACTTTGATGTAATGTCCTTAAAACAAGTCAAAATGAGGCTCAGTATTGTGTGTGGCCTCCACGTGCCTGTATGACCTCCCTACAACGCCTGGGCATGCTCCTGATGAGGTGGCGGATGGTCTCCGGAGGGATCTCCTCCCAGACCTGGACTAAAGCATCCACCAACTCCTGGACAGTCTGTGGTGCAACGTGACGTTGGTGGATGGAGCGAGACATGATGTCCCAGATGTGCTCAATGGGATTCAGGTCTGGGGAACGGGCGGGCCAGTCCATAGCTTCAATACCTTCATCTTTCAGGCACTGCTGACACACTCCAGCCACATGAGGTCTAGCATTGTCCTGCATTAGGAGGAACCCAGGGCTGACAGCACCAGCATATGGTCTCACAAGGGGTCTGAGGATCTCATCTCGGTACCTAATGGCAGTCAGGCTACCTCTGCCGAGCACATGGAGGGCTGTGCGGCCCTCCAAAGAAATGCCACCCCACACCATTACTGACCCACTGCCAAACCGCTCATGCTGAAGGATGTTGCAGGCAGCAGATCGCTCTCCATGGCGTCTCCAGACTCTGTCACGTCTGTCACATGTGCTCAGTGTGAACCTGCTTTCATCTGTGAAGAGCACAGGGCACCAGTGGCGAATTTGCCAATTCTGGTGTTCTCTGGCAAATGCCAAGTATCCTGCACAGTGTTGGGCTGCGAGCACAACCCCGATCTGTGGACCTCGGGCCCTCATACCATCCTCATGGAGTTGGTTTCTAACCGTTTGTGCAGACACATGCACATTTGTGGCCTGCTGGAGGTCATTTTGCAGGGCTCTGGCAGTGCTCCTCCTGTTCCTCCTTGCACAAAGGCAGAGGTAGCGGTCCTGCTGCTGGGTTGTTGCCCTCCTACGGCCTCCTCCACGTCTGCTGGTGTACTGGCCTGTCTCCTGGTAGTGCCTCCAGCCTCTGGACACAGCAAACCTTCTTGCCACAGATCGCATTGATGTGCCATCCTGGATGAGCTGCACTACCTGAGCCACTTGTGTGGGTTGTAGAGTCTGTCTCATGCTACCACGAGTGTGAAAGCACCACCAACGTTCAAAAGTGACCAAAACATCAGCCAGAAAGCAGAAAGGTACTGAGAAGTGGTCTGTGGTCCCCACCTGCAGAACCACTCCTTTATTGAGTGCGTCTAGCTACTTGCCAATAATTTCCACCTGTTGTCTATTCCATTTGCACAACAGCTGTGAAATTGATTGTCAATCAGTGTTGCTAATTAATTTCACAGAAGTTTGATTTACTTGGAGTTATAGTGTTGTTTAAGTGTTCCCTTTATTTTTTTGAGCAGTGCATGTAAAAAAACAAAAAACAAAAACAAAAACAGGAGTTTCCAAAACAAAAACACTGCTTGAATATAAACAAAACGTGAAGCCTTTCAACATGCAAGACCTGGTAGACTGCAAAAACTGTCACCATCAGATAAACAGCTTATTTAAAAACCAGTCTAATTAGTCCTGTTCAATGGGATTTGGTGTAGTAGAGTATGTGAAATGTAAAGAATAAATTGGATTCATAGTTTTTGATAGTATTTTAAAACAATTTTGTCCATTCAAACTTCTGATGTCAAAAAAATAAAAACAAACATCATGACCTAATGCATCATAAACATTTCTTGAGGTTTTGTGATAAACTTTTGCCATATCACTCCTCTACACAATGCTATGCATCTGAAAGGATGTGTAACTATCAAGAAGCTGTTACTAAGAAAAAGAAAAAAAGAAGCTGCTGGTGTTCTCAAAGCAATGAACTGAACACCCCAGAGTCCAGACTTCAACATCAATGAACGTGTTACTTGGATTTTAAGAAACAAAACAAAAAACAACCAATTTCTTAATCTGAACTTAGTCAAAATTTTCCTACAGATATCAAAAAGAAACTTGAAAACAAGCCTCTAGAAAAGTATGGAAGATATAATGAAGGCAAAGGGTAGACACACAAAAGGCCAAGGGGATCAAACCGGTCACAGGGCTGGTTCCCTAACCTCCAACCCACGACTGCCCCCTTGAAGCTGAAATGCCTGCCTGTTTGAACTGGAATTTAAATAAAATGTGTGCTTTTTTTTTGCACAATACTATACCATATACATTTCATTTATTTGTAGAAATAATCAGTGTGAATTGCTTTTGCAAAAGGCACACAAGAAACTGTACTAACAATGCCATCGTTCAAGCACAGACACACTTTAAACAACCGAAGAAGCTCAAAGACCCCATTGTGCTGTGTGTTAAACCTTTAACTCAGAATGACAGTCATTAGTCTTTGGGTCATGCATTGACTGGGTTGATAAATGGAGTACCATACAATGTCCAGAGCACTGGAGTGAGTATCCATGGCAGGATTTACATTTTGCTAAGATTTTCATTGACTACATTAATCCATTTATTTACAGCTGGAAAAATGTTTTACGCTAATGCAGGCCCCATTTACTGAAATTACACAATGTACATCATTATGAGGAATAAAAGCAGGGCGAAAGGGGAACTGTCTAACAACCTAAAACGCTAATCAATAGACAGCCAAGCCTAAACGTGGTAATATTTGTCTGCCCCAGTGATGAAAGTGGCTGAGAGGACACACGCCTGCCTGCACTTCATGTTATACTTGAAGAGCCTTTAATGCTTTGCTGCCTTACCCAATGTGCTGTCTTAACCTAATTAGACAGGCTGCGTATGTGCCTGTGGTAGCAAGTTGGTTCAGGTGCTAGGGACAGACCACTGGAGATGTGAAAAAGGAGCCAAGTGTTTTGCTATCTGTAGGGTTTTACACCAGAGACAGCTGCAGCATACACAGATTCCAATGGGTATGCTCTGCATCAGACCTGCCTTGGACAGCATGCATCATTGTGTCTGTGTTGCACAAGGAGCACGCTCACTGTGACAGATTTTACTGGTGTGCTGTTGTGTTTGTCTCCAAGCCAAGAAGTCTAATTCAGAGTGGAGGATATCTTTAAGCACTGCACACTCAATTTAGCTGGATGATTTAAAATGTTTGAGCATTCTGGTACCAAGACAGGCCAAGAGTTTCAGAAGATTTCAAACAATTTGAGGTCAAATTTGCTCCAGCGTGCATAATACTGTTACATGAAGTCATATCATCTAAGTGGCAAGTTTTTTGGGTAATTGGGTCAAAGCTGCATGTATCCATGTTATTAGGCCAAGACGTTTTCCCAAAAGGGTTGAAACAGTCAATCAGTACTCATATCCCTGGCCTGTGCATCTGGTAAAAGCACACCTCAGCAGTGCAGAAACGTGCCCTACAGCTTGGATTCTGACCTAGCAGTACCAGTGCTGATATGGACAATATTGTGAGTATCGCAATATCTGAAAAAGAATAATTTATCCAAATAAACTATTCCCAAAGGGAGTTGATCATTAATAGGGCTGGCCCAAAAAACCTGAATACTCATCACATTGATAGGCTATCAGTTTCCTTATCTTGTATTTCGAAGTTGTGTTTCATTAAACCTTTAGACACAAACAGATTTCTACAACACATTTGTGGATTCCTGATAATTTTAGAGAGAGGGTGGTCACTGTTCACTGTCACTAATCAAAATGTTATCATAGAACCAGGAGAAATGGCAATTACCTTATGAAGTATGTGATATACTACGGAAATAATTAATTATGCCATGAAGAGGTAACGTTAGCTAAAGGGGCTGAACATGGCTACATTCCCATCATGATTTTGCTATGTTCTTTGAGCGACTGAAGCAAGACATGCAAGTGAAAAATATTAAGTGGCAAACAATGTTTACCCAAGTCTTGTTGCCTTATATGCATAATTATCCCAAATTATTTAGTGTTCGTGGATCATGTACATTTTTTGATTCTTTAAACCACAACTACCCTAACTTTGTCTTGGGCAGCCAAAGAGTAATGCTGATGGTGGGCCAAGGGGCAAAAGACAAATATAACTTTAAAAATTTCCATAAATCAATTCATGAGTTTTTGTGATATTGTTTATTTGGTTCAGTTGGTTTCACGCCGCAACAGCTGGGGTGTTTGCTTATTGGTCAGAAACTTTACAGGGATGCAATCATTCTGTTGCTGTCACACTAACCACTGTGAAAATCTAATTTAAAATATAGTTAGAAAATATTAACCCTGAACACAGGTGGCAAAATTTTCACATGGCAAAATGAATCGAACTAAAGAAAAAGTTCCAGAGGTACACACCAAACAAGCTAAGTCACAGAGAGCTTGGTATAACAAAGTAGCAGTAAGAAATATTAAAGTTGATGTTTAGTAAATTCAAACTGTGACCCATCGCATAAGTTTGTGTATCACAGTAAAAACAGTGAGCTGCAGCTCCTCTCACAGAGTATGAACTCATGAAGGATTTTTGCGAACAGCTGAAACAGAGATTCTGATTGGTTCTGCCAATGAGTATGACTCTTTGTTTGCACCTATTAGTCAGCACTCTGTGTAGCTTTTTTACAGTGTAATTGACCTGAACTCAATCAGAAAGTGGTGAGTCATTGCCACAGTACTTTAAGAAGGGGCGGGTCTCTGCTCAGCCCCATTGACACTGGGCTAAATCAGTTGCTTCACAGGCAACTTTGTTGAGGGAAGAATGGCAGACTTCACTTAGCCCTACGCCTCTGTTTTGCGCGTTAACGTCTAGGGGCAGGGTTGTCCTGATTGTTGTTGAGATGGAGGGGTAGGGTGAAGTGTTAGGGCTACATGGCCCTTCAAACAGAGATTATTCAGAGGCACACTACAAACGGAGTGCTATGAGAAAATTCCCAGAATGCTATGCAAAGCATCAGCAAGGTGGCTGCACAAGCAGCCAAAGAGACACAAATGTATTTTCTCTGGTAAAAAGCCGCTTTGTTGTAAGAACCATTGTAATAGCGTTTTATGGTCATTTCCTTCATAACATGCATAAAAATTGCTAGTAATGCGCTGATGTCTCGGTCGCTTTCTAGCAAAATTTCCCGTTCTACCTTAAACGGTGCAGCAGTTACGTTCTGGTACCTGAGGTTGCTGCGCCATTTTAAGTGGAAGGGGAAAATTCGACCATGAAGCTGGAGATTAGAAAGCCAAGTTCAGCTTCATATCACCGAAGAATTCTTGGTGGCGATAATAAATAATTGTCATCCCCCTCTTTGAAGGAAGATGATGCCCTAAACGTATTTAAGCAGTAAGGAGCTGAACTTTACCCTCTGCTGTCACTGCAGACGGGCAGGGTTGCATACACAATAGCGCTAGTAGCTGTTAATGAAGTAATGTAGGTTTTTTTGTTTGTGCTCCATTTTTTTTAATTAGTGAGCACCCATGCTTTTCAGTCTCCTTCGGATAAATGGCAAATGTCAGTGTGATCTACCATTATTACTATAGTCCGAAGACAAAGCAGGAAAACACATCCTGATTCATTTTTCCAGGCTATTTTAAATATGATTCACCTGTCCTGTCATGTGACAAGTGCGATTACCACAGCTGGAGGTGGTATATTGGAAATGGCCGGAAAATCTCGTCTTGTCTGTTTACGCAAGTCACTGACGACAACTGATGACGTTTTCGGTTCTTGAAGGGTTGTCCCATTTCATAGGGGGAAGATTTCAACCACTACCCCTTGTATCTCAGCTTCAAGAGGGAGGGTTACACTTGGAAAAAAGGGGTAGGGGTAAAAATAAGAAATGGGTTTGGGCCTAACTGTTTGGATGGACACCTAGCATAATCAAGTATTTAGTGTTCTCCACTCTGAGTGCACTGATGCGATGTAATGTGGCTCATTCCTTGAAAACAGTTCATGTTAGGCTTCATGTGCACTGATTGTGTGCGCCATCTTTCTCAGATTACATGCAGGATTTCTACAACAGTGTACAGATACAACTGGCTGCAAGATATCAGGTGTGAATTCCACAGCTAAATAAATACCACACATCTTTTCCCATCAGTCCCTGACTTACCTCTCCCTTCATCATTCGCACCCTCGCCAGCCACCAGCCACAGGGTTCCTGCTCATTCGCTCGGGAATACACCTGACACCAAAGCACAGAGACATAAGCAGATCAGCATGTGTTATATGGGTAAGTGCAGAGAGTGAGTTTCAACCCATCACTTTGTCTGTGCAACAGATCAGACACGAAACAGCTGCCACAAGTTTGGAGGTGTTGTGGTGAGGAAAGCCGGTAACAAACAAGCAAACATAGCAGCATCTGCCACTGACTGTGACAGACGGGAAAGAAACAAAACAGCACCTGCAGATATGAACTTCAGGTAAAATCAAAGGCAGCAGGCATCATAAAAGCGTTTCCAAAATGGTGGCCTTGCTTGCAGCTCATACCAGCTGTCAGGTTGAACCAATTGTTAAAAGAAGGTGGTCTCTGATGCTACGAGTTAACAGAAGACCGTGCAGTTTAGGGCATCACCTAGAGGAGGTATTTTCAGGGTGAGAGCAGCCATACCTCCACTTCCTCTCCCTCGCCAATGTCCTTGTTGTAATCATTTGGAGGAGGCAACCGCACATCGCTAAACGGCAGCTGTCTCTCTGGCTGCCAGCTATGAGAGAGAGAGAGAGAGAGAGAGAGAACAAAAAGAAGGACAAATTACCACCAGGAAACATGTTACCTTTCACTTGCTAAATCCTTAGACATTCATAATTTATGACAAGCATAATATTTTGTTCTTCTGAAGTTCGTAAGTTGAACAGTAGTGGCACATTAAAATGGATTATAATTAAACAATTAAACAATTATTTTAGCAAAAATTAAGGATGCACTAAAATATGAATTGTGGGCTGCTGCTCATATTCTACATTTATATGTAATACATAAACATTTAAAATATAGAAATTGGGACTATACTTGGATTAGTGTTATAGGAAAAAATTACATTTATTTCTGTAAGGTAAATGCAAATAAGAGACCTCCTGTTCTTCTAGAGTAAAATAAATATATATTCAAATATCCATTAGCAAAAATAAGACAACAGCATAACTGTCTGACATAATTAGCTACTTACTACTATGCATAAACAATATACTGCTCTTTAAAGGCTCTATGTTCATCTGCATCTCGGGCCTTAACACTCACAATGGTGCCAATGAAATAGTCAGCCTCTCTCCATCTCACACACATACACACGCAAACATATACACAGTTAGAGCTTGTAGCGTAGGGCGAGTCTTCCTTAAACATGCTGGGTCAGGGAAAAAACATTATGATTGGAGTACCCAGTCTTTGTCCCATTGAAATAGAAATACAAGTTTTAATCTATCTTCTTATGTTATTCCTTACCACTCGTCAGAACACAGATGAATGAAAACAAGACACTGAACTGCATGCACAGACCAACACAAGAGCAGAATGACAACAGCGGAGACCGAGTTGCACACAGGTCAAAGGAACCCTCCCTAGAATGGTAGGGGCACTGCACTTCCTTCTGATCCACATACCGCACAAGGCTATTCCTGGCTCACCCCATGCAGAGAGATAGGCACAGAAATGGAGAGAAAGACAGACTAGGGGGAGAGAGTGAAAGAGAGCAAGAATGAGAACTGCAAAAGATGACAAAAAGAAAGAGAAAGCAATGAAAATGGTTAAGCAAGAAAGACAGAGTTGGTGGCAGGGTACAGAAGAACGAAGAGGAGCAGGAGTTTGGAAAAAGTAGTGAAACTATAAATGGGTGAATGACAGCTGCCTGGAGGTTAGCAGAGAGAGGCAGAGAGAGAGGCAGGCAGAGAGAGAGGCAGAGAGAGAGGCAGAGAGAGAGAGAGAGAGAGAGAGAGAGAGAGAGAGAGAGAGAGAGAGAGAGAGAGAGAGAGAGAGAGAGAGAGAGAGAGAGAGAGAGAGAGAGAGAGAGAGAGAGAGAGAGAGAGAGAGAGACTTAAGGAAGCTCATCAAACCAGGGTTCAACCAGTCAGACAGATATCCACCCACAGATATTTGCTGAGACAACTGAACTTACTTGTTTTCAAAGACTATTGTAAGGGAGTCTTCATGGACGTCTTTGACGAATCCCTGAAAGAACACAGAGCGGGGAAATAGATCTTCAGAGCGATAACATTTAGCAATGCTAACGCAGCACTACACAACAACCTTTCTCAGGGTTGGAAAAATATCTTATTGCATTAAAGGTTTCCTGACAGTGGAGGTTTATAGTGCTGGTGGTAATAACAAAATTGATCGCCACTGATATCTTCTAAATATACCAAGGTATCAGATGATATTCAGGCTTGCATTAATAAAATCAATGATGCCATGTATGCTGAGTGCTGCTACTTTACATTTAAAGAAAAGAAAAGAAAAAAAAAAAAAAAAAAAGTCCTAAAAACCTCGACTAAAACATTCATAGTATTGTAAGCATTAGACAGAAAACAGATTTTGATGAAATTAAAATGTAATTTAAGTTTTATATATTAACCAAAAAAAATCTGTACCACTTCAATGTAATGACTGCAGTTAACCAAGTTTGTTATCCATCACTAACACACAGAGAAAAAAAAAAATTAAAAATAACCTCAATACTGGTATAGCGTATATATCGCACAGCACTAAAAGTGTGAATAGGTGATTTAAAGAGAAGGCAGGATAACCATCATGCAAGTCTTTCTCTATATTTATAGGCATCTCTGGTTTCAAGAGAGACCCTCTTCAGGGAGTCCAGTTACAGCAAAGTCAGGTCTTGTATATGGATGAAAACACACTCACACACACACAAAATGATATAAATGGTGTGTGTAGGAACAGGCAATTTGGCACATGTCACAGTTATAGTATGTGACCACTAGGGAATGTGAAATATGTATTAGGGTGAATCTCCTATCATTATGATGGGGACACACCGAGTGAGGTGCATATAGTAATGACCCCTCCTCAAAACCTGTTTCTCGCCCATCACGCAACCCCACAAATCTATCCGGACATTCCTCCAGTCCCCTCCCCCAGCACTGCCACCCAGTGTGAGTGATGGCATTGGCACAGTGACACTGCCTAATATGGGACAGGGAAGGTGGGAAAGAGGAAGAGAGAGTGAAAAAGTAAATGAAGAGCTACACATCACACTCACTTGGAAGAGAGCCCTCTTCCCTGGAAAAACGGTCACTGGTCTCGGATTAAAACGTATGCACAGATATACATAGTCTCAGCTCACTTTCACTGTACCACCTTACACGGTTTCTTAATCTTTACATAAGAGATTTGTATATTAAAAAAAAAAGAAAAAAGAAAAAAAAAAAAAAAAAAAAGAAGTAAATCTATTTTCTCCATGGCAATTTAAGATCAAGACAGCAAGCTATCTGGGCTCCCTAAAAAAGAAAGTATATTTTAAAAAAACAAGACTGTATTAAAAAGTTAACTTATATGTATGAGCATTATTAAAAACTTCATCAAATTCATCCCAAGCAGGCTGACAGCGAATAAGGATTCCAATCATAAACAGCCCTATGGATTAAAGTAATCCACTGTGGGGCAAAGTGGCACAATTTTTACAGAGCTATATGCACTAGTGTAGTCATGTTGGGACAATGGAACACTGCATGCTTGGGGAAAAGTAACAGAGCACTCCAGCATGTCCCTGTCTTTTGCCACACCTCTTTAGTTAAAATGCAGCCAACCCTTTTTAGTCTCACATCGCTGTTAACATGACGCCAGGGAATCGCTGCACCAATCAGTTACTCAGGAGCAAAGCTCTCTGGCCATGTGGCTACCTTGACCCATCCAAGTACCACACGTGATTGCAAAAGGGCAACCTAGGCCTAGGAGTAGTTGGGTAGCCAACTTCTGATTCCCCTAAAGAAACTTTGGAAAAATTAAGGAAACTTAAATTGATCTGCTTGGCCGCTTTTTTTACTTAGCTGGTACCCCTTTGCAATTCAAGCATGCGAGCAAGCACCAGAGAGTGCAAAATGGAGGCTCTATACCTCAGTTCTAACAAGTGCTCCATCCATCCCCTAAAACAGTGCTTTGTGTACAGCAGTTTTTAATTCACATAATTAATAAATAAAAAAAAATAATGATTTAGGTAGACATTACAGACTTGACAAAGCAAGGAGAGCATGCTCTTATTTTAAGCCTTCAATGACATTGTAATAAACCTCAGGAAAGCATTGTCTTATTAGCAGCTCTGAAGAACCCATGCGTATTAAGACAAGAAGCTTTTTATTTTGAATTTAGATTTTAAATTAATGGGTTACACAGAATATGACCGAGTTCATGTAAAAGTCCAACATTTTTAGTCACACATCTTCGAGAGACGAGGAGAGAAGTGCAAAAATCAGCCAGTCTTAAATCAACTTGAGTAGAGTTAAAGTTACTCTCACAGGACAGAACTGGATTCAATAAATTCAACAGCAGTGATTCGACCGAGGCTTGGGGGTGGGGGGATTGGGGGTTGGTGAGCGGCTGTGGAGAGTGAGTGTTGAGTGTCAGGCCTGACATCACCTGTCCCTGTCCCACCTGCTTTGGTCCCTCAGAGTCAAAGCTTCAGACAGCCACTGGTATAAAATGTGTGCAGCTCCACCACTACTACTGCAAACAAGAAACTTGTGACATAAGCAACCCAAAGATACACACGAGTACATCCCCCCTGATTCCATGACGCCTGAAATGGAGAGCCAGTGCCAGATCAAATGAAATTAGCTCCTTAAAGTCAAGCCTAGAAGATAAAACGTTGTGAAAACGTTATGCTAACTGAACTGAACAGAACAAAGGTTTACACCCCACTACCGAACAAAGTAAGCAAAGATATATTCTATATATTCACAAACCACCATAGAAGTGTGTGGGCTGATCTAGAATCAGTTTTTAAAACAATTACAGTCATAAATATGGAGGAACCTGAAGACCAGCCTTCCAGCTGACAACTGCTTTGCAAATACAAGCCCAGGTGACTAACAGCAAAAGCCTCCTCAGTCTCAGTCTGGCTGACCTCAATTGACTTGATTCTGATTCAAGATGATGAACTGGCGACCTGTCCAGGATGTTTCCTGTCTACCACCCAGTGACCACTGGGATAGGCTCCAGCACCCCTACAACCCAGAAGGATAAGCAGAAACGTGTATATGTGTGAATCAAGATGGATACCCCCTACTATGTTAGACAGGGGCAACCAAATACAATATTGCTAAAGGCCTGATGCAGCTCCTTTCTTAAAGTAAAGAAAAGGGGGGGAAAAAACGTATGATGAATCAGGCTGGACTGGTGTCAATAGGTTCAAATCTGAGGTAAGCTGGCCCAAAAGAGAGAAGTGATTCGGGACTGGTCACGTGAAGAGTCCTTCTGCTCTGCGAGCATTTTAAACACACACTGTCACACTGCAAATAAGTTATTAGGTCTAAGCCCCCCCCTATCCCAAGGAGACCGATCACACATCCCAGGTTAGGGGCTCTTGCGGTTAGCCAGCTAACTGCCATGCTTTGAGATTGAGGAGAGGGAGGGAACTGCCCCACAATGGCTAACTCTGACCCATGAAAACAGACCAGCAAGGACCTAACTAATCGAAGGCGACCTCATCATATCTTGGGCCTCCTCAGAAAAGCGATACCCAGCCTCGTGACATTCGTGGGCCATGGTTAAAGCCTCTATCGCCCCCATGGCCATGACAGCTACGGAGTCAAACGTGCCGAGATACATTTGATTTAGGACAACAGTGTTTTTCGGTCCAGTTACCTTATAGAAGGCCCCGTTGGAGCCGCGCACCTCCACAGCCAGCCCATCCATGGTCGCCGGCGCTCCGCCGCTGTGAGAGTCCGGCAGCACCCCCAGCTTCGCTGGCCCTCCGCCGCTCTCCGGTCGCTTGTGGATTTCCAGTGTTTCGGGTGGGGGAGAAGGGGCAAAGGTGACAGGGAAGGGCTGAGCAGCAAAAGGTTTGGACAGTTAGATAGGTTAAGTTAGCTACCTAGCTAACCTAGCTCTGGCACCGAACGGCCAGGACTTAACGTTCACACAGGAACGTTCAAGCTAGCTAACCTAGCTAGCTACTGGTAGCTCACTGGGAGCTATAGGAAAACGTGTTATTCGTGCTGAGTAACGTAGCTACACACCACGGCGGTTTGGCTGGCCACACTCACCCGCTTTCCGTACGAGGGCTGTCGGCTGGACGCTGAAGCGCTGAGGTTGATGATGGAAAGGCGATGTTAGCAGACAGCTAACTCGGCGGCTAATTAGCTATCACGAACACCTTCCTTGCCTCAGTTGCCGGGCTGCTAGCTAAGTCAGCGCAGGTTCGTTAGGCGATTCAGTGCATGTTTCGGGAGTGTTTGTGTTGGGGTGTAATTGTGAATCGGTTCAAATGTTCCAAACGCCGCCAGTGGCTACAAAAAAATAACAATAATAAAGCCTCCTCCCAGAAAACCGTTATGCTGTGCTATCGCCCGGCAACTCCTTTTACCCCAGTTGCCCGTCCCTTCGAACGCACGCCGTCAGAGTGAAAACGCGAGTGTGAATGACCCCCTTAATGCCCACCCCTACTACTGGAGGGGCAGGCCAGATTGGAATATACCCCTGGCCATTGGGCAGTTTATCTGTTCCTCAAGAATAAGGGTGTTAGTCATAGGCGAGGACGCTGGGGGCTGGGTCAACGCGAAGCCAGAGCTTGCGCTGCTGATTGGCTGTAGTTTCTCCTTACTAAATTTAGGCGACTCTTTTCACTCTCCACGCCAATTCACAAAACCGTTTGTGTACAACGGCGATGTAGTGCTAAAACAAATGAACTATCTTTTAGACTCTTCCATGCTTCGGTATGATTTCCACTGCTCTGTTTTTTGTCATGTTACCTTGGAAAATAAGTGCTCTTAAAGATAAACGTACTGTTAATTAACCCATGAAACAGTCTGAAGTAACGACGGCCCTCCGAACCTAAACAAGCCTCAGGTCAGTACCCACAAAATGTGATGTGGCTATGATGTGGTTGGTACAGCTGACCACATGGTTGGTCATGAGCCAAAAAATTGGGTCTGGTTTAATAGTGAAAAAACTTTGTAGTATTAATGTTGTAAAAATGCCCATGGCTTCTCACAGTGATGCCAAAGAATCCTATAAAGTGAGATTTCTGGGCTTAATGATGAGGAAAACCCCCTCCTCATGTATCTTTAAGGTGGAGTTAAATTTTCAAACGCTTTGGCATGGATGCTTGGTGGTGGGCCGTTTGATTTTTTTTTTTACGCTAAAGTTAATGGCCAAAGTTTAATGTCCCACTGAGGTTAGTACTGTATTGCCAATGCTAGCTAGCACCACATAAGTATTCATTAGCCACTAGATCAGCAGCTATCAGTCAGGATTTGTTGAGGCCCCAGGGATTCCCACTGACTGTGTAATGTACACAACATGACAACAATAAAACATCATGAATTCCAATGAGGCTGATTGGTGCTGTGATGCACTACAGAATACTACATAGCATAACAAATAATATAATAAAATGTGGTTTTAGGCCAGAATGCTCATTTAAGTTCATCTTAAAGAGAGAGAAAGTACTTCTGCCATATATGTATTGCAGTAGGAAAGAATATTGCATTTTCACAACCTGATGAGTGGCTATTACCACAGTATAAACATTTTATGTATATGTTCCGTATACTGAAGGAATATATCATATTGATCAAACTATATGGCCAAAAACAATTTTTAACAATTAGTATTCTTCATACAATGAGAGCAAGTTTTACTCAAAAATTTCCTCATGCTAAATTTAGTAGTTGGACATGAATGAGTTAAACATACTGGCAGAGGCATGAGGAGTGTCTGTCTCTGAAGATGTGTTACTGAAGCAGAAACTGGGAAATAAAGTGTCCTGCTTGGAACAGCTGAAGGCAGCAGATGTGGGGGGTCGGGTTAGAGGTCATGTCATCCAACTATTGTGACACATTCAAAATACGTGTTAATGTGAAAATGAGCTGAATCAGCACAAGTCTAAATGAATCAAAGTATTCAGAGTTGTTGCTTGTGTTGACCTTGGTAAGTGTTGGTTAAAGTGAGTTTCACTGTATTTGGAGTCTGTAGACCCCTGAGGGCAAAACAAAAACAGGTGCTGAGAAGCAATGATATCAGCTGTGCCAAAACAAAACAAAACAAAGCTACTGTCTGTTTTTGCAGGCTTCACCTCATTGCCAGCTGTGTCAACCTAGTTTCCAACTGTTTCTTTACACCAGGAGAGGGCAGTGTAGCTTCAGCTGTCATGTTCCTGTATAAATTATAGCCTACAGATGTCTAGGTGATGGCTGAGTTGTCCTTTTATACCAGTCTCAGATTGGGGGGAGGGGGTCATGAAATGATATTATAACATTTAGTCAGATGTCTTAAACTGAAAATCTAAAATTAGAGATAAAAGACTTCACTAAGATGGAAATTTTGTTTAAAGGACAACTGAATGTTGCTCACGTTATTGAACTAAAAGAAGTTGAAGCAGTATGCAAGCGCTGTTTCAAAAAGTCCCATTCACTCTAAAGTTAACTTATGAAAACAAAGCTGCAAAAAGTTGTTTTAAATTCGATATGATGTCACAGAAACAGTGCATTTCTAAGTATATATATTTGTCTATTCAGCTTGGAAAAGTTTAGGGGGAGTGTTTGAGTTGAGGCTGCTTTTTGAATGAGGTATAATACAGGGCAGCCAGCCAATGAGAACAGAGATCAACAGCATATATCAGTCTTACAGGCACAGCAACAAAAACAGCTTGTTTGATTCTAAAGGGGACCCTGTAAACAGAAAGTAGAAAAAATTGAAAATTTAATTTGACCTATATTAAATTGGAAACAGTACAAAAACACAGTATTTGATGAACTTTATTTATTTATTTTTTCATAAATATACTTATTCCAAATACAATGTCTGCAACATGTTCCAAAAAAGTTGGCACAGAAACATGTGTACCACTGCGTTACATTACCTTTTTCTTAATAGTATAACAACAATAAGGTAATTGAGACTGACTAATTCATTTTGGAGGGCGATTTTTTTGTCAATTCTTCAGCGGGGACTTCATTGTCATATTTTGCACGTTGTAATACATCACACCTTTTCAATAAGAGGTGGGTAGGCAGGTCTACTACCAACACTCTCTGATTACACAGCCATGCTATTCTAACACATGTAGAACGTTTCCTGCTGTTGCCATGCTGAAATAATCATGGACATTCCTGAGAATGATCATCATATAGAAGGCAGCATATGTTCCTCCAAAATATGTACATCATTTTCAGGGCTAATGCTGCTTTCACAGATGTGCAAGCTAATGATTAATACACCCCCATACCATGAGAGACTCTGGCATTTGGTCCTTCACTGGAGAACATGACTTCCATTATTCGCATAAAAAACAGAAATGTTGACTTGTTAGATCACAACACGTTTCCACTGTGCATCAGTCTATTTCAGATGAGCTCAAGCACAGGGAATGTGGTGCTGTTTCTGGACATTATTGATATGACTTTCACTGTGCTTAGTACAGTTTAAACTGCATTTGTGGATGCATCGATATGAACAGTGTTTATTGAGAACAGTTTCTCAAAGTATTCCTGAGCCTATGTTGTGAAATCCATCACAGAAATAATTTTAATTCTGTGCTATCTGAGGAATCAAAGGTCACAGGCATTCAATTGTGTTTTTTGGCCTTGTTCAGGTTCTCCAAATCTTAATATTATTATTATTATGCACTGTAAATTCTTCCAAATGCTCGCTGATGTGGTAGTGAGCCCTGACACATCCTTGCTTATAAAGACTTTTGTGAATTTTGAAAATACTCAAGCATGACTTTATTACCTGAACATTTAACCATGTTTCTCGTCTTAAAATGCCCCTGGTCCAACTTTTGTGGAGTGTGTTGCAGGTCAATTTCATCATGGCAGTATATTAATAAAAACAATGAAGTTGATTAGATAAAACGTTAAAGATCATTAAATAGTGCGTCCCTGGTCAAATGACTTTTGCTGATTTTCTGAGTGAAAATAAGTTTACACATCCTCTACAGAGAACACATGGTAGCACTTTGCTTCACAGATCAGCAATAAGAAGATACTGAAATGATAATTTTGCTCATTTTCTAGTATTATAAGTCAGTAACTGAAACAGCTATAACCCCAAATTTATAAAATGCTATAGGGATTTAAAAGAATTGGAGTAATATGTTGGTTAAGCAACTGTGAATTTCCCCGCTGTGGGACTAATAAAGGATTATCTTATCTTATCTTATAGTATGCTGTAAGAGCTGCATGCTATGTAATTTAAAATGAAATGTAAAAAACATAAAAAGGAGACTAAAGTTATAGATTGTTTAGTATGTCTCATATTTTTGTAGCAACTGGCATATTAACAATTTATTTACACATAATTCAAATTTGTTTAAAAACATTATTTTCCCATTTCATTACTGACTTGTTACCGCTACCACGATTAACTTTTGCATTTGACTGTATAAATAAGCAAATGTGTGTTACCATGAGAAGTTTGATAGGAGATGCCAGCTATAAAGGATCTTTACACATAGCAGATGTCTCAGCTGAAGGGGAAATGGTATTACTTCATTCCAAATAAATGAAATCAATTACACACATTTTTTTATTACAAATAAATGTTCAGCCTCTCTTACATCCTCTCAGATCTTGAAATGGTTTGACTGGTAATCTCAAACCAACACACTCTTGTTAATAAACACATTCTTTCTCTGCTCTGGCTCAGCTCTTTAGAGTAAGTACTGCAGCATTATCTAGCAGAGCACAAGAGAATTAGAAAGCGATAATGAATTTCACAAACCTGAAAGTTAGCTCTCTTGATTTGTTCTTCAAAGCATGCCATTAATTGAAATTAAATCATATTCCCTTTACCTTGTAGTAAACCACTCCTAAATAGTAATGCAAATACTGTATGTCATTGTTCTATGGAAAGTCTCTGTAAGTAACTTATCCTGTAGATGTCACTCTTGTATGTGTATTAGATCAGTGTGTTTTAGCTCCAGTGCTGGGGGCACATTTGCCTGCACAGATTTATCTGTTTCCTTCTCTAACATAATCATCAGAGTGTAACAAGTGACAAGCCCATCACCTGTTGAATGAAGTGTACAGTATTAGAATACAGATTTTTAGTTTTGCTGATTGACCCTAGAACTGCAGTTAAATTGTAGGTGCCGTAAATTAAGGCAGAAAGCTTGGACTGAGCTCGGACTTGACACAAGTGTGCTTAAACATCCTCAAACTCATTCTAAAAAGAATAACAGTTACAGGTCATTACCGGGAACCAGTGGTGGAAAAAGTTCAAAACAAACTTCATTTAAGTAGAAGAATTGTTGCTATAGAGGAAATTTGCTGAAGTGAAAAACTTCCTTCAAATAACATCTTGTGATTACTTGGGCAGGAGGAAAAGCAGCTGTGTCTGGTTTCTGTAATGATAGAACTGACAAGCAGATCAGTGTCATACAGTCATATGCAAAATTTTGAAAACCCCCAGTCAGACTACTGTTGACTGCCTATGTGAAAATAATTTAACACACCCTCTACAGAGAATAAACACTTTCTGTAAGTTTTAGTATACAGTTTGTATTTATTTGCTTTTACATATTGGAAAAAAAACATAAAATATAAAATGTACCATAACATTTGCACAGGCCACACTTTGTTATATTTTTTCCAGTATGTTGTGCTCATCAAATAAACAGTAATTGTACATTACAATGTGTAGAAATGTGTTCTCTGTAGAGGATGTATGAACTTCTTTTCACTTAGAAAATCAGCAAAACATGCCATTTGACCTAGGGCTTCCAAACGTCTGCACACAACTGTAAATTTTCACAAATGGATGAGTTCAAATAGCACAACTGGACCTGACCAGACATCGTGATGACTGCTTTAATTGACATGCCACTGTAACCGCACTCAGTTTGTCAAAGAGTAATAAATAAAAAGCAAAAACAAGAACGTTTCACTAGATTTCACTAGTAAAAGTAGCCTAGTTGAAAATCAACCCCATTTAAAAATACTTTTTTTTCCATGAGTACATTTTCTGAGTGCTCTGGATATTCTGAAAAAAATAGGAACATCTGCTGCCAGATTGTGTTCCTTGTTTTCAAGAGAACTTTGAGTACAAAACATTCAGCCATGCTAAAATGTGAAATATGGGAGAAGCTTTTTTGATCAGTTATAGTACTTGCTGTCTCCAATGTTTTGTAGTTGTAATGCTTGGCTGACGATATTGTCATCACGTAGAAATTAACCTGAACGACATACCCCATGTAGCTTACCTGTATGTCATACCAGCAGCCCTGGTGAACAGACTGATGCGATCTGTGACAGGTAATTCGTCAGAGATACCTGATAAGCCATTTAAGCGTCATCTCATAAAAACCTGCAGGTTTCCATAGCACATTCCAGAAGGACTCGATCACAGATTATCATCTGTGCGTGGTGACTACACATTTGCTCTGCGATTCAGCTGATCTTTTGGGTCAAAGGTCATGATCCTTAACCCAGGGCGGGTACGAGAGTGCCTGTTCAGGCAGGGCAGAGACCTCCAGAGCTCAAGGCGGACATCATGACAGAGGAAGATATAGAAGAGGGGATTTAGCAGGGTGTTTAGACTGGTTAGCCCATAGCAGATCCTGTAGCATAGGTAAACAGAGCGCTCCAATGCACATTGGTCCTCAGTTAGCAGCAGCGCTATGAATCTGTAACCGCCCACCATGTGGTAGGGGCCAAAGACCACAATGAAATTGATGGTGATCACCGTGAGGGTACCCACGATTCTGTGGCACTCGTGGTTGGAGACAGAAGGGGAATTGTGGAGTGTTACTCCGATTTTGGCAGACGTGTAGCTGTGAGGAGTACAAAGAGACTTTGTTAATTGACGAGGGAATCAGATGAGTGAAAAACACATTGTTGGGCTACATTCTTTTTAAAAGACAGACATGCTTGTATCTGATTTTTTATCTTGGTGATGGCATTTTCATAACATTGTATGTGACGTTTGAATGGAATGCATTATTGGATTCCTAATAGTTGCAACATTGTTTTGACATTTTTCTGAATGCCTTGGCACCAAACAAATTGCATTCATGTCACCCACTTACCCCAGTATAGAGCATGGCATCAGAAAACCCAGGACCAATGTGGCTATCTTAAAGTAAGCATATCTCTGGCTGACGGGATACTGCTCCAGACACAGGCCTCTCTGGGGCTCAAAAACGGATGGATAAAGGCCGATTAGGCAGAAGAGAAATATGAGAGTCCAGACCACCACACCAGAGAATGCAGCCAGGCGTACTTTCCTCACACCACGGCTGCTTAGTGGGTGCACGATGGCAAGACATCGGTCCAGGGCAATAAGGCACAGGAAGATGACACTTGCATAGATGTTCACATAGAAGACGTAGCCCACCAACTGGCAGGTGATGGAGCCATAGGGCCAGCGGTGTGCCCCCTGTAGATAGAGAATCCACAGAGGTAAGGTCAGTAGCTGGAGAAGATCTGACAGCAGCAGATTGAGTATGTAAACCAGCTGGCAGCCACCACCACCCGAGCGGCCCAGTTGGTACAGTCCCCAAAGGGACAAAAGATTGGCTGGGAGGCCCAGAGAGAAAGCCAGGCTGTAGATGTAGGTGAGACCAATACAGTCTGTCTCCAGGGGAAGATGGCAGCTCCCATTTGTCAGGTCTGTAGAGAGAATCAGGAGAAACCTGTGACCTTACATGAACTTCAACATCAAAGTGTTGCTTCATTGCATTGTCATAGCAGTTTGTCATAAAACATAAAAAGAACCATATTATTATGCACTGAAGCAATACAAACTACAGAAAAAGAGTACTTACTCAGAAACATGATTTCTATGCCTTTGACATGTGAAAGACATTTGAAGCTCTGAACCTCTAGCTATTTTTCACACAGTGTTTCAGACTCAACCACAGTTACAGGCCTCTTGCTGCTGTCTTGACACTTGCATTCAACCAAACAGTCCTGTGGGAAACACCACACTTGTATAATTTACCTTCCAAAAAAATGTCCCTTGATACTAGTAACTACCCCTCATTTATGTACTCAGAATATTTCAATAACACAGATGATTATCCATATCAAACTGAAATGGAAAGATTTCTCCTCACCTTGCATTGGTCTATGACAGCATACTTGGTGTGCCAGGACCCTTGTGAATGAGTGAGTGAGAGTGTACAGTACGTCCCTGTCTGACCGAGGGGCTGAGTTCTTGATCATTTCCCGATGCAGGAAGCCGCTGCTACTGCCTTTGAGCGGCCACATCCTGAGGCCTTTCTCCTGCAGAACAAAAACACCCTCCTGCCTGATTGGGACTGATACGAGTCAGGCCAAACTGTTCTTGCTGACGGAAGGGCTGCTGTGACCAGGGCAAAACACCCTCAAACTGTTTTAATTTCCCCTGTAACACCCAGTGCCCCCCACCTCCTCAGCTACACCAGGTTTAGACTGGCGTGCTTATGTTACGTGAAAGCAAAGTTTATGAAGAATAGGTGTTATGGTTAAACAGTTTACGTTTCTGATTGTGATGGTCATAGTGGGTGTCATACAGTTGAGTGAATATTGAAAAAATAATTTTGTTTCTGCACCTGTCAGTCAAATCGAAGGGTATAGAAAGGTTTTCTTGGACTCTCACTTGATTATATCCTTGATTTACAATTGATGGGGTGTGTGCCTTGTACTTTTGCTTGTGTGTGCATGTGTGATGAGTACAGAGAGAATGCTGCTGATACTTGACTGCAGATAACCACAGCCTACTCAGATGAGAAGATGTGGCAGCTGAATGAGAAAAGGAAGGTAGTGATGACTTCTGATAAGAACCAGAAACCCAGCAAGGACTGAAACATGCAAAGCAATCGCCAAGACAGTGATTTAATGACAGGAAGAGTTTAATTGTCCTATACAGTCATTTTGGCCTCAATTGTGTGACAGTTTTGTTGAGTCAGTGCATCCTGTAAAAAGTAATGGTGCTCTCAGCCAAGATTCTGATATATACTTTTGTTGAGGCAGATAGAAAATATTGTTTTATTTTTATTTCTTTTAAGCAATTGGAGAGACAAACAGAAATAAATCATAGTTAAACACATTCACAAGAAATTCTGAAGAGAATATATAAATGATTGATATAAAATATGATTGATATAAAACCTTTAAAACACACAAAAAATAGTATCTGATGTACACCCAGAATATCCTTCATACCATTTAAGGCACAAAAATAATTAATAATTTTAACAGAGAATAAAGCACAGTTATGGAGTGGCATTTGTATTTAGTTATTCCATTTAGAGAAAATGTCAAAGATTGCACAGAAAAAAGAAATATGAATAATTCCAAAACGTAATTCATTCTGAACATACCCAAAGCTACAAGATGTGGCAATTTTATATATTACACCTACCATGGAGTGTTTCTGATCTATCTTTTTCCTCAAGCTACAAGATACATTTTGCAACCTGATTTGGTACCTGAAACTTGACCCTACCACCATAAATGTACATGATTTCTGCTGTCACCCTCTATAAGCCAGTTCCCAGAGTCAGACTAAATCTAAACATAGACTTAAATGAATGTCTAACTTTAGCATTGGCCCTGCTATTAAATCTAAGATTTGATCGATGTCCAGGATACAGGCCACATGTAATTTCTCCATAGGTTATGATATATCAAACTATTCCATGAAGGAAATCTGAACTGCTCTGTTTAATATGCAAAAAGTATCTGGAGTTCAGTTCAGTCTTTCTTCTGCTTCTTGTTTGACCTACAACAAAGCAGCCTGCAGAGAATTATTGAAGCCCAGAGTGCTGTGGATATAATGGCTATAAGAAACACTATCACATCTAGACATTGGTAGGAGTACCATGGTAAATTATTTGCCTCTGAGCTCAAGTGTCGAGCTCCTTTGTGTCTTAAGACATACTCGATCCAGAAGATGGCACTGTCTAGAGGAGAAAGAGGCCAGTCTCGATGAAGTTTCGACAGCTTCTGCATGGTGTTTCGGTAAGATGGATTCCTAATGACGTCCTGCAGGGCTTCAAGGAACTCTTTTGAAGTTATTGTGCCAACATCTACCACACGAGCTGCTCCTCGAACCTCCAATCTAACTGCATTGTCAAACTGGTCAAAGAGAAGTGGCAGAAGCAACACAGGCACTCCATGGTAGATAGCTTCGTAGATTCCATTGGTGCCACCATGGGACACAAAAACACGAGTCTTTGGGTGACCCAGTAGGTCATTTTGAGGAAGCCAATCAAGTAACATTGTGTTGTTACCCAGAGATAAAGGTCGCTCCCCCATGTACCGCCATATGACCTTCTGAGGTAACTTTGCAAAAGCAGAGGCAATGGCTTCTGTGATTTCTTTGGGAAGGGCAGTGACTGTGAGTCCCTGAGACACGACCACCACTCCATGCTCCCCAGAACTCTGCATAAAATCCTCCAGCTCTGCAGAAATGGGTTGGGATGGGCGACACTGGAAGCCACCCATGTAGACAACGTTAGGCATGCCAGGGCGTGGGAACTCAAGGATGAAATCAACACGCATCAGCCAAATATCTGCTGACCGCTGCATGGTGAGGAGATCTGAGTCTGATGGAAAGTGTTTTTTTAGCAGTTTGTCATAAATGGGGATGATAACGAATTGTTCCTGTAGGCAGCTGACCACATAACGAAGGAAATTCTCGGTCCTCTGCAGAAAGTCCATTTTGTCACTGAACATTGAGTTGTACATGGGGACATGGGATGGTGGTGATGGGGCAATGGCCATATGCGCATCTCCTGTATTGAGCCAGCGCACATTATACACCATGGGTAAATGGAGATAGTTGCCCAGAAGAACCCCAGCAGGGAAAGCAGGGTCAGTTAGCATTAGGTCAAACTTACTATCTTGCAGTTCTTTCATTAGTGTTGAGTCATCAAGCATGGTGGAAATCAGGCTAAGAATGCCATTGTGGAATATTTGTAGCATAGTTGCCACATCTCTCTGCTGCTCAAAGAAGCGCACGATTGGTGACATCTTACGTAGTGCTACTGACCGCTGCAATAAGATCGTGAAAAATTCTGCATCCACAGCTGTTTCAGTGATGTTAACTGTAATTACAGTGTAGAGAGGAGAACTGGCCTGGATGTATAGACTCCTGGACGATCGCACTACTGTCAAATTGTGGCCACGGACATGCAGCTCCTTCATTATGAACTGCATATTCAGCCAATGGCTACCATCCTCTGGAAACACCAAGATCTTGCCACCACTGGAAAACCCAGCCAGAAAGAGTAAGCAGCAGGAAGAGAGTAGCTGATTTGTATTCACTCCCATCTTCTGGAAGGCTGAGAAAAGCACAGAGAACAAAAAGCAAATGTTACACCATTTAAGCTAAGGCTGAACTCAAAGATATAAACACTCAGCAGATACTTCATTGGATACTCCTACTCTATAGCTGCATCCAGTTGGCTGTTGGCTATGATCTGTTTCCTCATTTAAACCAGGATGTGCCTTATTAGGAATGTAATCCCATCTCATATTTTGTATGTATTTGGGAAATAAAAGAATGTTGGCAGCAGTGCTAGCATTGGAACATAATCAACTACTCATTGAATATAAAGCAATTCCACTGCTCAAAACATTGTGTACAGCTACATTGGCCCAGATCCATCTGCCTGAAATGTACATTTAAAAAAGAGTTTTCATACAGAGGTTGCATAATGGGAGGCAAGCCCTGGGTGACTCAGCAGGACTGGAACTGTACAGGTCCGTGGAACATGCCAATGTTTGTACTTGCATTTTAAATTAATATGGCTATGTGTTAATATGTTACTTTAGGTTTTAAACGTAAGCTTTCCTTGAGGGGCACAGCCCTTGTTTATACTGACTGGGTAGTGCAATGCTGGTATAGAATATTCTCAGAAAAAAGGTATGAAACTCTCACTGAGGCAGTACCCCTCTTATCACTGGGGTGGTACTCTCAGGGATACATCTCAGTACCTTTAGTCAGGGAACATAATTGTACCATAATCCATTGAAATTATATTTTCTAAGTTGTATTGTCTCCACACACCCCGTCTCCAGACTCTGTATTGTTCTGTTTTTAAACTTTAGGTTATGGGAAGGTACAAATATGTACTTTTCCACAGGGAAAACGTATTTATGTACACAGTGGGACCTTAATACCACTGTTGTACCGTTGAGGTTACAATTACACTGTTTGTGCCATGATGAATGAAAAAAATGTCCCGCATAGTACCTTTTTCTGATAGTGTACTCTTAGGAAAGTACACCCTGTTCTCAGTGACGGAACTGAAATCATGATCAACAAAAACAGTATCAAACTTTTTTTTTTTCTTTTTCTCAACCTTTAGCCTTCTAAAAAATCTGTCTTGCCATTAACAGATTCAGTCTCACTCCATGTCAAATGAAAGAAAATGTATAGCCAATATATGGTCCTCAGAAGAAAACATAGACCCAGAGGGTGTCATTATAGTGACATGTATGTGTAACACTAGAGCGGTGATCCTTGTAGACACTTTTGTTGAATTAGTCTGTCTTGTACAGTTCTGAAAAACAGAACACATCCAGTACCTCTTTGATCACTTAGATTAACACAGCTGCCAACAGAAGAGGGCTATGACCTTCATAGAATGACACTTAACTCAGTCCAGAGATAATAATCCTCCGAGGAACCTATGTAAAAAAAAAAAAAAAGCAATTGCAGGAGTTTTCTGGGCTCAACACTAAATCTCCATGTTAGAGTTGTCTGCTTCAGTATCTCAATTTATACTAAAAGGCACCTCAAAACTAGGTATGTAACAGTACACATTGTCAGGTTTGATATGATTTTTGATTCCGAGGTAAGGAGCCCAAATATTTGTCTTATGTTATTTTTTCTGCATGATATAAACTTATGTTAGTGTAGAGTCAAAATACATTCTTACATTTACATTTCTAAATTCTCTATATTCCCATGTAGAATTAAAGTTTTTTTTTTTTACCGTGCCTTTAAAACTGATATTTATAGATGAGCTCTGTTCTGATTGGCTGTTCTGTATTCTACCTCATTTAAAACACAGGCCAGGCTGGAAAATATGTTTTTGTGGCATCACAAAATCTATTAATTCAAAATAGGTTGTTTTTGCAGCTTGATTTTTGTATATTGACCTATCTCTTACGGGATGAACAGTATAGTTTGAAACAGTACATCTAACTCTTATGTTAAAAAAAAAAAAGAAAGGAAAATTCAATTTTCTATAATGCAAGCCCTTTTGATTGATTCAGTTTTTCAGATTTGAATGTCTTTGTTCTGCAGAGCTCAGATTTTATACTACACAGATTGGTTTGGCTCAGATAAATGCAAATTATTTCAAAACAAAGATTACAAAGCAGCATGCCCTAATGAAAAATAGTGATTGTACACTTTTAATGATCACATTTATTGTGGTTTTGATGATTGAGAGCTGTTTCATGGAAAGAAATGAGAGACCCTCTGATGATTTAAAATTTGCTTCAATTGCAATTTAATTGCATTCATTTTTCTGTTTTTCTGATATTGCATCTAAATCATTACTACTTTATTCACAGGACTTTGATTCTTAGGTTTTGCTGTATAAAACAAGATATACATGATGTTAATGACCACAAGCAATGCCCCCCCACCCCCAACGGCAGTAAATACAGACGTGTGCTGTCTTTATGATACACCTGCAGTGTATCATAAGTTCATAATTTCATCAGAACAGCATTAGCGTGTTTTTATTATACTTTTTTGCATCATGCAATGAAATGCCAAGATTTAAAAAAATTTTTGAATAGACTTGCCAAATTTTGATCTGTGTCTGATCACAGTCACCATAATACATTTGTACACTGCTAGAATAAGAGGTTATACTATACCTGTCTAGTGGCACCACTTCCTTTTTTTTGGAGCAAATAGAGTTAAAGCAGCTTTGAATTTTTCAAATATATGCTTGAGCTCTCATTTGTATGCACAAGGTTTACGGAATATTGAAGCTCAGATTATGTACTCACCGGAGGTGCTCTGTTCCCGTGTCACCAGTCGGTAGGTTGTAATGTGAGATCAAATTGGCCTGGTCTACTTGGTCATGATTGAACAAGCAGTGCTGTGAAAAAAAGGAATGCAGCAGCTGCGGAACCCTTTGGTGTTCTTGAACTGAACCAAATGATGGAATTAGACTCAGTTATTCACTGGTCGAAATTGGAGCACAAAGAAGACAGAGCCAACCAAAGACAAAGAAACCTGTTTTCTAGTGGCAGTGGAGCTTAGCTCAGCAACCATGATATCATTTACTCTGCTCATGTGCCTCTGTGCATTCCAAAAAACTGTGTGTCTCTTGCGCCAATCAAAACTGACATTTGCTAAAGGTCATTTGACCGTCAGATATATTTTGAAAACAAACATCACTCAGAGTGTCTGCCAGTTTTCTTTCTTGTAGAATTTTTTCACTGTTTCAGAAGAACAGCATTAGCATATTTTTCTTTCACTTTTTTTGCTCCTCTGAGACTATGCATCATGAAATGGAATGATAAGAGAATGCACTGTAAAACATTGTGTCAACTCAACCTAGAAAATACAAAAACAAAAAGCAACTGGCTTTATTAAAGTACAGTAAAAAAGCAATGTTTTTCATCAATGCAGATCAAATAAACACTCATATTTTATTTTAGTTTTCAACAGTGCAAATGTATTTTTAACAGTGCAAAATGTCCAAGCAGATTTTAATGGAGAGGGTATCAGCTATAAAAGGCCCATTTCAACCCTCATACACTATATTTCCAAAAGTATTCACTCATCTGCCTTCACACATATATGAACTTGAGTAACATCCCATTCTTAATCCATAGGGTGTAATATGATGTTGGCCCGCCCTTTGCAGATATAACAATAACAAAATGAACATACTTCTAAAAGGACATCTCTGAGGTCAGACACTGATGTTGGACAAGAAGGTCTGGCTCACAGTCTCTGCTCTAATTCTTCCCAAAGGTGTTCTGTGGCCATGGAAGTGATTGGATCACCTGAATTCAATGATTTGGATAGGTGACTGAATACTTTTGCCAATATAGTGTAGCTATGATTGTCATCTACAAAAGTTTACTGAATTGATAAATTAAATAAAGACATCTGCAGGTTATGTTACATCATCCATTATTGGAAAAAAAACAAATGTGGACAAACAGCAGTCTTTGCTTCATCAGAGGTATGAAATGACTAGTATTGCAGAGCAGTGTAGACATCTAGTATAAAAGCAGCTGAACAATGGTCCCCCAATCTTGGTCTGACATTTTATTCCAGCATTCCTTGTTGCAGTTCACCTATTTCAACTAATCAGTTAAGCATTAAACCCTTTGTTTTTAAGCAGTGTATTAGAGCGTGAAAGTTTCATTTTATGGCTATGCTGCTCAGATGAATATTAAAATTAACACTCAATATCAGATTGAGGGAAAAAAAACATAATTCAGGACATCCCTAGAAATTTTTGTTTCCTCCTTCTGCTCTGCATTTTGTCTTGCTCTGCAATGAATAATCACCAGTTTTAACTTATGCCTGAAATGTCTATATGTACCATAGCGGATCCAATTGTGTGTTTTGTATCTCTAAATTCAGGTGAGACACTGTGAAACACAAAGGCCATGGAAGTGATTGAAATACCTGAATTCAATGATTTGGATGGGTGACTGAATACTTTTGCCAATATAGTGTAGCTATGATTGTCATCTACAAAAGTTTACTGAATTGATAAATTAAATAAAGACATCTGCAGGTTATGTTACATCATCCATTATTGGAAAAAAAACAAATGTGGACAAACAGCAGTCTTTGCTTCATCAGAGGTCTGAAATGACTAGTATTGCAGAGCAGTGTAGACATCTAGTATAAAAGCAGCTGAACAATGGTCCCCCAATCTTGGTCTGACATTTTATTCCAGCATTTTTCCAGCATTCCTTGCTCACCTAATACAACCAATCAGTCAACTTGTAAACTCTTTTAGATTTGAAACAGTGTATTAGAGCTTGAAAGTTTCCTTTTTTGGCTGCTCAGATATGGAATATGGTATATACTCTGATATCAAATATGGAATTGCCACTCAATATCAGGCTGAGGCTGAAAGCCTCTTAATATTGTTGTGGTATGTGGGGTTTTCCAGAAGTTCTTTTAAAGCTTCCAGGAACTGATTCTTAGTGAGCGTGGCCATCTCCAACACATAACCTGCCCCACGAGCCTTCATCCTTAAAAAGTTGTTGAACTGGTTGAAAAGGTAAAGGTAAACCCAAAACAGGAACACCATGGTAAATTGCTTCATATAGGCCATTGGTGCCACCGTGAGACACAAAGGCTCCATTTGAGAGCTCTGCAGTCTCGCACAAATCCCTTTTTTTAAATAATTAAAACTTTGTGTATTGAGTTATTAACATCCCATATTGCCAACATTATAGGCACTATATTATGGAATGTGATTGTTAGTGATTTATTGGTGGGATGTGCTCATGAGTGACTGGTGGGTTTTTCACTGAGGAGAACCACATGCAGCCAGTACAGCATCAGAGGTGGCATCTAAGAGCAGTGAATCTTATATATAAGATCATAAGGTAATCTATTCCATAGAAGCCAAACTCAACAAGCTTTACAAGCTCTATTCCCAGGGCAAGGCCAAACCTCATCTCACTGAAAAATTGCATGTTGAATAAATAATAAGCAGAAAATCATCTGTACTAAATTGCTATGTTTAAGCAATGTTAAATGTTAATGAACACTACCAGATAGCCAGATTATCAGAATGACCAGTGTTGTTCACAAAATCACAAATAATTCTACATAGAAGCACAAGTCATTTTTTAATACTCAGTTACTATTAGAAACATGAAAACATAACACAAATACCGAGAAAAGGCACGTGTCTCAGGGTGGCCTAAGAGGTCATTCTGAGGAAACCATTTTACCAGCAATGTGTTGTTACCAAGAGTTGAGGGTGTTTCACCTGGGTATTTCCAAATGACCTTCTGAGGAAGATCAGCAAAGGCAGCAGCAATGATCTCTGTGGTCTCCTTTGGAAGGGCTGAGATGAGTGTCCCTAGTGACATAATCACCACTCCATGCTCTCCTGAGCTCTGCACAAAGTCCTCCAGATGTAGGTAACTGCTTTGCAGGTTTGCATTGAAAACCTCCTATGTAGACCACATTGGGCATCGTAGGACGTGGGAACTCAAAAACAAATTCTGCCCGCACCAACCACAAATCTGCAGCATGCTGCATGGCCATTATGGTGGATCCTGGTGGGAGGTCAAGGAACTCCCTGTAAGGAGGATCAATGACAAAGTGTTGTTGAAAGACAGAGATTAAATAGAAAAGCATGTTTTTACTGTCTAGTTTAGCCCACTCTTCCACTCTCCTGCATGTCCAAGCAGAACATAACAATGACAGTCTCACATTTCAGGATGACAAATGTAAGATATCTGAAGCCCCACACAAAGACAACATGAACATGGATACCTACGCACATGCCAGGGTGTCTGTATGTGACTGGTTTAGCAGACATGATGGAACTTAGGGACAGTTTGAGTGACCAACAAGATCACAAGACCTCAATCTCAATTCTCATTTTGGAATAGAAGATGAAATGGTGAAATAGGCATTATCACAAACTCTGGTCTCAGTCGGGGGAGAATAGGCTATAATTCTTGCCTAACAGAAATGATGCTTTTATTGAGACAAGAGGACACATAACCAAGTATTAGGAAAGAAATGATACATGTGAGTAAGTTTTTTTTATGGTGAGCTTATCTAATTTACAATCATTGACCATTTTATTACCAGCCCTGATTCTGAGTAATCTCAGTACACTTACCTCATCTATTCTTGTGTAAGTACACTTGTAAAGTAGTAGAACAACCACAAAAGATCATAATGCAGTATTTTAGTCATTGTTTCAGTGCACTTACCTGGACTATTTCACAGAGCTGATGGTATTACATGATATGAGATGTAGTAAGTGGGGAAAAAAGATGGAGAGAAGCAAGTTTGCATTTTACAGCTGATACCATTTAGTTTCACTGTTATTACAGCATGTAACGTCATACTGCCCCTGACCACTTAAAGACATAACTGATAAGAAGCAAAGTAGAAACAAGTGAATTCATATTTTACAGCACTAAAACCACATAATTTCAGCAAAACTACTGCTTTGTTTTTGGGATAATTACCCTAATATTATTGCCCTTTTGATTGATGGGCAATTCAAGTTTGTTACCATTATTTTTCCACTTTATTATCAACTAGTCATCATTGCAGTTACTGACTTATCATTTACTGAGAACTAGAAAATTTGCATGAATTTTCTAGGTAACTTCAACTTTTTACCATTATTTTACTATTTTATTACTGACTACAATGTACACTAACTTCATTTTTAAAGACTAACAAATGTGCATGAAAGTTTTAGGGAAATATAACTTGTTACTTTTATTTTACCATCTTATTACAAATGTTATCACTACAAACACCAGCTTATTATTCATTAGGAACTGGAAAGAATTCAAGTAATAACCTTTTGGTAAGTACAACTTCTTACAATGATTTTGCTATTTTATTACTGACTTGTTACTGCTACAATTACCATTTTATTATTTCATAACAACTACAAAATTGGCATTTATGAATAATACAACTCATTACCAAGATACTACCATAACATTACCCACTTATTACCGATCTGTAAAGTGCTACCGGGACCACTTTAGGATCGCTGCCTCTCTCAACTTAGCACTTTCATAGAGATATTTAAACACTCCAGCAATGTTGCTGTGCCTGACTAACATGCAACTAACATGTTGGAATCACTGCTGTGCCTACCTATATCATACCTGCTTAGGGTGGGTCCTATTGTGATCCCTTTCCATTAGTGGATGAGGTAGAGGGTGGTTGATTAGCACGTGGGTTAATGATTAATTAATAAATAGTGTATTAATGAATAGTTAGCAGTGTTACTAGTTGTTCCTCGTTGCACCATGTTGTTCCTGGAGGAACATAATTTCACTCCACTGTGTATTTGTACATATATGGAATGACAGTAAAAGCCTCTTGACTTGACTAAATGAGACACTATATAGTTATATTGTTCCAAGGGTAGCATATGCTAGCTAGCTAATTTTAGGCTTCTGTGTGGAATATAGGTCCAAGTGTCATCTATGTTATTCACCTACAGTGTATTTTAAGGCATACCATTTTTTCTTTGCCTCTCCATGCGATGATTAAGATGTAATTGAGTTATTTGGCAAAAAAATATTGTATTTAAGACAAAAAAAAAGAAAAATATGTATTGATGACAAAGCACCAAAGATATAGATCATGGACATAACATTCCACTGTCATACCCACAATTATGGAATCAATATGAGAACTGACTCAACAGTATACCTACAAAGTGGACCTATACAGTAGGTGTACCTAATAAAAAAACTCAGTGTCGTCAACAGAAGAGATTATAAGGGGACTTTGCAGTGCACATTCAGTGATTAATGCAAATAAATATAAAATAAATAGTTTGCACATATTAAATCAGAAAAAAATACAAGCTGATTAAAAATATAAGATGAAAAACTATGTTTAATTGCTATGTTTAAACATTTGACTAAAAACAATAACACATTAAAATTTGTCTGCACTGTTACATATTTCTTAATAATGAAATTTGAATAATAATTGTCAGAAGACCAGATCATTAGAATGATCAGTGAGGTTCACAAAATCAAAGTCAGTCTATATAAAGGCACAAATAACAGTTTTTGCGCTCGGTTAATGTTGGAAACATCAAGACAAGACAGAAATACTGAGAATACTACCTGCACTATTTGTTCATAAGACTTACAAGGCTGTGAAAAGAGAATAGAAAATTCTTACCCGGTACTACTGATGTGTTATGAGTATGCTCAGCAAAACAAGTTGGTGTGTTAGAAAATCCTGCGCTAGTGTTTCATTATGTGCTCAAAGTTCATGTCAGGAAACTGTCACCTCACCTTGGGAAATATTAAGCCTTAGCAAAGGCCAAATGAACTTCCACAGGGGTAATACCACACCCTTGTTTGTTTAGCAGTGATACTTGAGGGTGTACATTGATGAGACAGAGGTGGAGAGGGTGAAAACCTTAAAATTCCCCGGAATCCACATCACTTTATGAACAGCTGCTCTACATATTTTTTGATACACATGTGTAACTTTAATTTTATTTCAACTTTGCACATACTGTACATTTTGACTTTTACTTTTTACTACTGTTTTTAGAGTTATTCTTATATTTTCTTTTTTTATTCTCTTAAGATTGTATGTGGTGAATGGAGGAACAGCAAAGTAAGAATTTCATTGTACAGTGTAGCTGCCTGTTCTGCTGTGCATATGACAATAAAACTCTTGAATCTTGAATCTTAATTTCATAAATTCTATTCATAAAAATATTCATTTCTGTGGGTTTTTTTATAAGAACAACATTAGCATATTTTTCTTTCACTTTATTTGCTCCTTTGAGACTATGCATCTTGAAATGAAAAGAGAACAGACTGTAAAACATTTTGTCAATTCAACCTAGAAAATACACTTTGTGCAGTAAAAAGCAATTCAACTTTATTCAAGTACAATACAAGAGCAATATTTTTCTTCAGTCCAGATCAAATAAACCCTTTAAATATTCTACTCAATATCTACTTAAATATTCTATTTGATTCAGATCAAATAAACACTTATATTTTATTTTAGTTTTCAACAGTGCAAATGTATTTTTAACAGTGCAAAATGTCCAAGCAGATTTTAATGGAAAGGGTATTGGCTATAAAAGGCCCATTTCAACCCTCATAGCTATGATTGTCATCTACAAAAGTTTACTGAATTGATAAATTAAATAAAGACATATGCAGGTTATGTTACATCATCCATTATTGGAAAAAAAACAAATGTGGACAAACAGCAGTCTTTGCTTCATCAGAGGTATGAAATGACTAGTATTGCAGAGCAGTGTAGACATCTAGTATAAAAGCAGCTGAACAATGGTCCCCCAATCTTGGTCTGACATTTTATTCCAGCATTCCTTGTTGCAGTTCACCTATTTCAACTAATCAGTTAAGCATTAAACCCTTTGTTTTTAAGCAGTGTATTAGAGCGTGAAAGTTTCATTTTATGGCTATGCTGCTCAGATGAATATTAAAATTGATACTCAATATCAGATAGAGGGCAAAAAATCATCATTCAGGACATCCCTAGAAATTTTTGTTTCCTCCTTCTGCTCTGCATTTTGTTCTGCAATGAATAATCAGCAGTTTTAACTCATGCCTGAAACTCATACCATAGCTGATCCAATTGTGTGTTTTGTATCTCTAAATTCAGTTTGAAAGCTTGGATTATGAGGCATTCAGAGCAGGTTCTATTCTTTTTTATCCTTCCTGTTAAAGATCTTGCAGTAGAGCATCTTAAGGACACGCACTGAGATCCATAGAACAGCTACAATGATAGCAAAAAGTAGGGCAGCCACATCTATACTGTAGTAAGCATACCAGGGCATAGCATAGGCCTCAGTGCGCAAGTGTGGAGCTCCTTTGTGTCTAAGGACAAACTCAATCAGGAAGACCGCACTGTCTAATCCAGACAGTGGTTTATCGCGGTGCAGCCATGAAAGCCTCTTAATATTGTTGTGGTATGTGGGGTTTTCCAGAAGTTCTTTTAAAGCTTCCAGGAACTGATTCTTAGTGAGCGTGGCCATCTCCAACACATAACCTGCCCCACGAGCCTTCATCCTTAAAAAGTTGTCGAACTGGTCGAAAAGGTAAAGGTAAACCCAAAACAGGAACACCATGGTAAATTGCTTCATATAGGCCATTGGTGCCACCGTGAGACACAAAGGCACGTGTCTCAGGGTGGCCTAAGAGGTCATTCTGAGGAAACCATTTTACCAGCAATTTGTTGTTACCAAGAGTTGAGGTGTTTCACCTGGGTATTTCCAAATGACCTTCTGAGGAAGATCAGCAAAGGCAGCAGCAATGATCTCTGTGGTCTCCTTTGGAAGGGTTGGGATGTGTGTCCCTAGTGACATAATCACCACTCCATGCTCTCCTGAGCTCTGCACAAAGTCCTCCAGATCTGTAGGTAACTGCTTTGCAGGTTTGCATTGAAAACCTCCTATGTAGACCACATTGGGCATCGTAGGACGTGGGAACTCAAAAACAAAGTCTGCCCGCACCAACCACAAATCTGCAGCATGCTGCATGGCCATTATGGTGGATCCTGGTGGGAAATAGAGGTCAAGGAACTCCCTGTAAGGAGGATCAATGACAAAGTGTTGTTGAAAGACAGAGATGAAATAGAAAATCATGTTTATAAGGCGCTCTGAGAAGGTCATCCGGTCATAGAGCCTAGATCCAGGAACATAAGATAAAGGGGAAGGAGCAAAGACAAAATGGCTATCCCCATTGTTGATCCAGCGAACATTAAACACCATTGGAATGTTGAGGTAGTGGGCTAAAAACACTCCAACAGGATTACCTGGGTCAGTTAGCACCATGTCGTATTTATCATTTTTGAGTTGTGCCATGTAGGCCTTGTCTTCAAACATCGACATAACTGCTTTGGCTAAAATTTCATGGCCATAAAATAGCAGTTTTGTGAAACGCCATTGTAGGTAGAACGAGCTGAGGGACGGCCACCTTTTGCAAAAGTCTAGATATTGCTTCACTAGCTTTTTCATAGAAGCTCTGGTCAATGTCATCTTCTAAAGATTTCATGGGGATGGAGGTGTAGATTGGAGATTTCGCTTGGATGTACCAGCTCTTAACAGAGTGCATCACAGTCAATTTGTGCCCACGTGAATGCAACCCTTTTAAGATGATCTCCATATTAACCCAATGGCTGCCGTCAACAGGAACGACCAAGATATTACTGTTGTTCTGACAGCTACCAGGAAAGAGAAGTAGCCACAGTAAACTTGTTAGAATAAGAGAAAACCCTCCAATTGGCTCCATTCCTACAAAAAGAGAAAATATGACACACATGTTGAGGTTTGTGTGAGGTATTCACATGAACATGTATAATCTAAACTTTACATATTTTGCCTATAAGTACTGTACTGTAAACATTTTGCCTTTATATGAAGGTTTGTACTTTTGTTTTTTAATTTAATCACTTTTGTATTTGCCCCCGTGACCCTGACGGAGAAGCGGCTTAGAAAATGGATGGATGGATGGACTTTTGTATTTGCTCTGAATTGATAGTTTATTTGAAACACAAAGCTCAATACATTATTTCTCTCATTTCTTATTTGTCTCATTTCTTCTCAAATACTAAGTTGTGCATCTCCTGTCCATTTTAGCCCAGTCCTCTGCTAACATGCTTCATGTCAGAGCAGAACAAAACACTGATATTGCCATATCTCAGGATAATAAATATAGGGTGTTGCTGTGGCCTAATGCACAGACTTTTTTGGAGGGTGCAGAAGCTCAAGGGGAAAAAGTGCAACATGAACATGGATAAACTCAATTTGATATACTGTACATTGCAATTATTAGTACAGAGATATGGTAGAATCATGTTTCAGACTAAACATAGTGTTGAAATTTTTATAAAAGCACAAAAAACATTTGTAAGCTTTCAGTGTGAAAAGCCACGGCACTACTAACTACACTATTTAATTGCTATGTAGCATTTAGTTATAACTCCATTTGAGAGCTCTGCAGTCTCGCACAAATACCTGTTTTTTTTAAAATAATTAAAACTTTGTGTATTGAGTTATTAACAACCCATATTGCCAACATTATAGGCACTATATTATGGAATGTGATTATTAGTGATTTATTGGTGGGATGTGCTCATGAGTGACTGGTGGGTTTTTCACTGAGGAGAACCACATGCAGCCAGTACAGCATCAGAGGTGGCATCTAAGAGCAGTGAATCTTATATATAAGATCATAAGGTAATCTATTCCATAGAAGCCAAACTCAACAAGCTTTACAAGCTCTATTCCCAGGGCAAGGCCAAACCTCATCTCACTGAAAAATTGCATGTTGAATAAATAATAAGCAGAAAATCATCTGTACTAAATTGCTATGTTCTCACCCAATAATAACTTATGAGTACACTCAGAAGTACAAGTGGGTTTACTTAAATTGTGCACTGCTTAAATGCTTCATCATGTGCTCAACGTTCATGTAAAGGAATTGTCAACTGACGTTGGAAAACACTAAGCTTTGGCAAAGGTTAAATGAACTTTCACATGGTAATACCACACCCTTGTTTGTTTAGCAGTGATACTGCGGGACAGAAAGCTGTTGTTACTCTACCCTCTACATTTACAGAGTTCAATATCCTTATTATAGAGTTAGATGTTCTAATTATTTTTAAAAATTCCATATAAACTACCATGCAACAAAATTCAACAAACAAATTGATTCTGCAGCAAAAGGTGGTGCTACTAAATACTAGTCTGAAGGGGTTAAATACTTATGCAAACTGCATTTTTCAGTTTTATTTTTTTTAAAGAACTTGCTGGAAAAATGTGTGTTACTCTTAATCCAGATAAATTTGATGACAATTAAGTGGGGTATGTGGTGCTTGACGTTCTATTCCTGTGAGGAACAGTGCCCTCATAATAATAGAACATCATAACAATTTTGCTGAAGTGAGGACATCTTGCTGGTCCTTACTTGAACATGTACTGTCTTCATCACAAAGTCGTTTTTTTTTTTTTTTTGGAAAAACTGAATGAGCAAAAGGACTTTTGCTATAATTGTTCCCAAAGGCAATCATAATGACTTGACAGAAATCTCAACTGATTTTCAGAATAACCTCTGCTCCTATAATGCTTCTCAGAATCTACTTTATCTCTCAACAAACAGAAATGGAGCATTCCAAAGTTAGTGTGTAATTATATCTTCTCAAAGGTTCTTTGAGCAGGTTTGTGTGTGAGCGTGTGTGTGTCAGTGTGTTTGTGTATGCCTTTGTTTGAGTGTTTGTGTGTGTGTGTGTGTGTGTGTGTGTGTGTGTTTGTGTGTCAGTGTCATTGTATGTATGTGAGAGTGAGTGTTCATGTGTTTGAGAGTGTGTGTGTGTGTGTGTGTGTGTGTGTGTGTGAGAGAGAGAGAGAGAAAGAGAGTTTTTTGTTCTCAATTGCTAATTTTCTATTTTTATTACAGTGGTGAGAAGTACAGAAGAGAAGGAGAGGAGCCAAAAGAAAAACAAAAGCAGATTTAATGGCGATTATGAATCCAGCACATGAGTCAATGCATGAGCTTTATCAGAGAAAGCCAGCTTCCTGTCTCGCTCTCTCTCTATTGCTCCCTTCTGTTTCTATCAACCAGGTAAAACAATATCCTGCCCTGAGGAATACAGGCACATGTTCAAATAGCAAATCCCTAAGGATTAGCCTATTGTGATTTCAAATGATTTGAATTATTTTTCAGAGGCCATGGTCTTGCCATACCCAGACAGAATCATAAACACTGAGATATATTTTCATTATTCCCAAAAGGACCGAGTAATGTAATGTCACAGTGACATTAAGGTGCCTCTGCCAAAGTGTGAGCATATTTCAGCACCTAGAGCACACAGAAGACAGTTCATTGGATATGTAACATATTGTATTAGAAAAAATATTTAAAGATTCCCTCTTTTAGATGAATATTAACCCATTCATGTCAACCAACTACACTGTAAAAATGGTTCATCACATACACACATTTTCTAAGCTACTTCTACCTCAGCGTCGGTGGCGGGGGGGTAGGGTGCTGGAGCCTATCCCAGCGGTCATTGGGCAGAGGGCAGGATACACCCTGGACAGGTCGCCAGTCCATCACACGGCAGACATACACAATCACACTCACACCCAGGGGCAATGTAACACATCCAATTGGCCTAACTGCATGTCTTTGGACTATTGGAGGAAACCGGAGAACCGAGAGGGAACCCACGCAGACAAGGGGAGAACATGCAAACTCCACACAGAGAGGACCGTGGAATGGCTCATCAGATCAACCTAAATAAAATGAAAGAATTCTTTCTTAAGTATTGAATTGAATAAATCTAGTTAATTGACTTGTTACCACATGAAGTAATTTTTAAGTAGTAGTGTACAGTCTGTTTATGAAAAGTAAGCTGCAATTATGGTCCATTTTGAATTCAGTGTTTTTGTGATATGCAAATACCAACTCATTTGCATATCTACCTATTCAGCCTACAGCAATTTAACCACAAGGTCAGTTGCTTGTTACCATATGCAGTCATTTTTTTGCCAAGATTTATGCTTAGACAAACTCCGAGAAGATATTTACCGAAGGACTTTTAAAATGTCAGACATGGACATTAATGGGTTAAAGTCTTTCCACTTTTGCATGCTTTGACAGAAATGTCAATTATTACAGCTATGTCCCCAGATTCAGCACCACCTCAGTTAATCAGATACAGCACTCAATAAACACGCCTACACGTTATAACAGAACATATTAAGAAAACTTATTTTTTGTTTAAAAGCAGAAAAAAAGAGAATCAAACATCAACAAAAATGATGACAATGAAAACTGTTGACAACCTTTTGTCCAATAGTCAGAAGTAAGCTGACAATTGGCTGCTTAGTTGTTAAGGTTTGTTAACTTTTCATTTGTGCATCCTTATGCGTTACAGATCTAACTCATGTCTACAGTTGAATCTAGATATTCCACTTCCCCTCATTCAGCTGCTGATGTCAATTCATATGAATGGCAACAAAATCTTAGTGAGTTCATTAATAGAAAACAGCTTGCCAAGCCCCCAGAAAAACACAGTCCTGGCCAATCAGTACTTTCAGTCATGCAGAACAGCAGCTCAGGAACATGCAGCATGTCACAAAAATGCATCAAGGCCTATGACAAAGAGAAGAATTCAATTCAATTCAATTCAAGTTTATTTATATAGCGCTTTTTACAACAAGGTTGTCACAAAGCAGCTTTACAGAAAAAACAGGTCCACGCCTCTTATGAGCATCACCACAGTGAAGCCAATTTTGTGGTGACTACAGTGGTAAGGAAAAACTCCCTTTAAGAGGAAGAAACCTTAGAAGGGACCAAGGCTCAGTCCGAGGAACCCAACCCCCGTGGGTCGACCCGCACAGAAGAAACAGAACAGAAACAAGAACAACAGTACAAAGAGAGTGCAAAAAGATGGCTGGAACGCTGGAACCACGAATGGGGCACCTCCAGACAGGCCAACGGGGCATCTCGACACATGTGAGAGAGATAGAGAGAGAGAACGGAGTGGGAGGGAAGAAAGATAGGTTAGAAGGGTTGTGTTAATCCCTGTTGAGCGGGACAGGGCCGATTCCAGAGTGCTGCAAACACGAATCGGCACCTCCAGACAGGCCAACCGAACATCTCGACGCATGCGAGAGAGACAGAGAGAGAGAACAGAGTGGGAGGGAAGAAAAAGAGGTTAGAATGGTTTTATACTATGCTGAAGAGCGGGGCACGCCTGTGAAAAAGCACAGGGACCCTGGATGGACACCTCCAGACAGCAGCTCAGGACATGAGGGGAAAAAGAGAAAGATAATGATTAGAACAGGGTTTGTGTTTGGTGTGTGAGCTGTAAGAGAAATCGTTAAAGGGAGACCAACAGTACAGACTAAGTTTGTGTGCACTGGACAATAGTAGAATAGCTGCAGGCTACAGCTAGAGAGAACCGCTATGATAAATTTATCTAAAAGCTTGTTCAAAAAGAAATGTTTTGAGTCTGGATTTAAAGACTGAGAGTGTGTCTGAGTCCCGTATATTAATAGGGAGATTATTCCAAAGTTGCGGAGCTTTATAAGAGAAAGCTTTACCTAATGCGTTGTTTTTTCTAATACGCGGGACTGATAATAAGCCGGCCTCTTGCGAGCGGAGTGTACGTGGCGGGTTATAAGGGATAAGGAGTTCCGCCAGATATTGCGGGGCCAGCCCTTTAAGAGATTTATACGTCAAAAGGAGTATTTTATAGTCTATACGGAATTTAACAGGTAACCAATGTAGGGATGAGAGGATTGGTGTAATATGATCAAATTTTCTAGCTCTGGTGAGCACCCTAGCAGCTGCATTTTGAACCAGCTGGAGCTTATTCAAAGATTTACATGAACTTCCAGCCAACAAAGCATTGCAGTAGTCCAGTCTAGAGGTTATGAATGCATGCACCAGCTTCTCAGCATCTGCATGAGAGAGTATGTTGCGGAGTTTAGCTATATTACGTAGATGGAAGAATGCGGTTTTAACTATGCTGCATATATGCACATCGAATGAAAGAACTGAGTCAAAAATGACTCCTAAGTTTCGCACCGTTTTACCTGGTATGATTAGGTGACCATCTATTTCTACTACAATATTATCGATTTTATCAAGTTTGGGACCTAGTAGGAGGACCTCAGTTTTATCTGAATTTAGTAGGAGAAAATTAAGTGTCATCCACTTTCTTATTTCTCTAATACAGTCAGTTATTTGGTTTAGACAGAGGTCCTCATTGGGTTTAGCTGATATGTAAAGTTGGGTGTCATCTGCATAACAGTGAAAGTTAATACCGTGCCTACGGATTATTTTACCCAGCGGTAGCATGTAGAGTGTAAAGAGTATTGGGCCCAGAATTGACCCTTGTGGGACACCATATTTAACTCTAGACTGATAAGAGCATTTATTCTTTAAATGAACACACTGGTAGCGATCACTAAGATAGGATTTGAACCAGGTGAGGGCGGATCCTTTAATTCCTATAAGATTTTCTAATCTATTGAGCAAAATAGCGTGATCTATAGTGTCAGAAGAACATGCTGATTTAATATTACCACAAAATATAAACACTGGCAAGCCTCAAGAACAGAAAGGTCTGAATAAAGTTTGTTAAAGTATATCAAAACCTGTAGAGTTCTGGAACACAGTGTTATGGACAGACAATCAAGATATAAATAAACCCGTGCGAGTTATGGAAAAAAGGACCTACTCAATTCAAAGCACCTTATCTGTGAAATAGTACCATGAGCATATACATCTACCAACTAAAGCGTTTTATGCAGAACACCATCAGAACATTAAACTCCACTCCTCTGTTTTGCTCTGGGCATTTAAAGTCAATTTATATTCATGTGTTTTAACTATATTTTATGTAAAATGTTATTTTATTTTCTGTTAAATATGTGATGTTATTTCAGTGAGATAATGAATGTTACATGCACGAACGTATATTGTTTGTGTATATGAGTAGCCCTGAAACGGATCCTTTTAGTCAAGCACTGACTCCAATGGCAATGGAACATTGAATTTTGAACTGATTCATTGATCACAGGAAAATCCTCAGGGTCCTGAAAACAAAAAGATTAAAAATCCAACAGAAAAGGATCAAATCAGGATTTGTTTGGCCATGGTATCTAGGTCAATATAGCCAACATAATTAATTAATAATACCAACATAATTATGAAGGGGCAGCAGAATCAACTAATCACATTTTGATTTCCACCAATTTTTTTGACCAAAATCCAGGGTTGTGGTCGCACAATCAAACATTTAACCACACAGAGAGACCCCTCAGTAGTTTCAGGAGAAACAATACCTCACATTGACCGTTTCTCTTCTGGAGACTGTGATCGCTGATAGGAGCGCAAGCTGGAGCCCAGAGTCACATGATCTCCCAGCGCATTCTGGGAGTTGTAGTCCGAGTTGGAGGCCAATGTGTTTCACATAAAGGAATCAATAAAAAGAGCTGATGCAGATCTCCTTGGAGTAAAACTCATGTTTCAGCCTCATAAATCCCCCATCCCCCATCATAAAACAGAATTTTCATCACACTTTTAAAAATGACAATGAAAAAAAGTTCTGTTGCTTCTTTAATATAGGTGATGCCATTTTCATTTTCTAGAAAAAAAAGGTGAAAAAACTGAAAGACTGAATGAATGAATTGTTTATGTGAGTTCACAATGCATTTACATTTTTCTGCTTTCTTTGCCTTCAGCATCTTGAAGTTATGAGGAGTATTTCAGCCGGAGTTGCTTTTTGAATGAGGAACAATACAGGTCAGTCAATAGCAAAAGAAGTTTGTCCTAGCAATATATTAACAGAAATAACATTAATGTTTAATGCTAAACAGAGGTTGGAAAATAATTAGGTAAAAGGCAATTATGGTTGTTTATGTTATTTAAAACAACATAATTACCATAAACAGACAAAATTAAAACACAAAATAAAAATATTAAAGTAACAGGCCATTTAACCTTAGCCCACTTGTGTGGTTACAGTAGTTTGGGAGGTCATGGTAGACTGGGAGGACATAACAGCTGCCTGGGGTGCTACCATCATAGGTGGAGGAGCAATAACTGTTGGCTGGGTATTGACTAAAGTGAAACTTGTATGGCGCCTCTTTATCTCCCGGGCAATCTGGCACCAGGAGCAAACATTGCAGAAAGTAGCATAGAGACAGTCAGAGGCCATGTCGCCCTGTAAAGGCACAGTTAGATCATTGATTTTCAGTGATTTATACACCTATTTTGCAATTTCTTTTTAAAACAAAACAAAGGTTCCTGGTCATAAAACCACTAAAGATGGTTAATATGTCAAGGCCATAAAACTATTATAACTATTTGTTAGAACAGAGATGGTGTACTTTATTAGGCGGTGGATCATCTGAAGCTTGTTACATTTAAACACAGATGCTGGAGATGTGAGCACTACAGTATGTTCAGATTTTAATTTAGAATGTTGTGGAAAAGTAATTGCCCCCTGACTACTCATCTGATTACTTTTAGTATTAGACAGAGAAAAATGTTATTCATCCCTAGCTGGCCCTATGTGAAAAAGTCATTGTCCCTGAATCTAAACACCACTGAAACAGAACCTGTCTGGCAATATGAAGCAGGCTAGACAATCTCAAAAAGCATCACATGATGCCATGTTCTTAGAAAATTCTTTGAAATCTACCAGTCTGGAAAGGGTTACAAAGCCTTTGCTAAGGCTTTGGGACTTCAGTGAGCCAAAGTGAAAGCCATGACCACAAATGGAGAAAATGTGGAACAGTGGTAAACATTCCCAGAAATGTCTAAATTTCACCAAGAGCACATAAATAGCTCACTGGGCAAAAATGTCATCCATGGGAGAGTTGCATAGTTCAAATCTCTACTGACCCAAAGAGCACAAAAGCTTGCCTCAGTTTGCCAAAAACATCTAGATGACCCCCAAGACATTTGGGATGATATTCTGTGGACCGATGAGTCAAGGGTGAAACTTTCTAGAAGACATGGGTCCCGTTACATCTGACGTAAAAATAATACCACAATCCACCATAAGAACATCATACAAATAGAAATCAGCTGAGGGACAAATACTTCTTCACACACTCTGTACATATTGGCTATTAGTGTACCTCAAGCTACAGGCAAGAGCCAGAAGGAGAAGGAGAAAGAGTGTCACCAGCAAACATATATATTCTGTTAACTCATATGATAAATGACAAGTTTACTTGCTTCACTATAGATTGACTAGCATCCATAAAACATGATCTATTTTCTTATCAATTTTCCCAATGTACTACAGTTCAGACTTTCTTCTGAACACAAAACATTTAAGAACTTTTCCCAAAACTCCTTTATGGAACAAATAATAAAAAATAATAATAAAGCCCTTCACTCAGACATGGTAAAAGTTTAATTATCAATCAGAAAAAGAACACAGAAACTGCCCTGACTGGCTGGATCTAATCATTGAATGTTTAGGCCTTAATAAGCTAATAGTAGTTCTTGAAGAGGAGGCCACTTAAGCCATAAGCCCGTACCTACCTGTATGACATATCGATTGCGCACAGAGGCCCTTAAAGCAGTAGAAATTGGAGGAGTGTAGCAGCAGGATCCAAAACACTGGGCAGTGAAGCAGGGAAAGTCTAATATTGGCAGACAGCAGCACTCTCCAAAGTCAGATGCTGTGGAGCAGGCAAACACAGGGAAACACCATGCTGCAAAGCAGCCTGTAAAAGAGGGAAAATTACAGATAGATGGGAATGAATCCTGTGTGCAGAGGCCTTCAGAAGCTGACAAGAAGACATCACAAGCAGGTCTGATAGCCTACCTTTTCTTGTTTAATTTGCTACTAAATTTGAATTAGTTAGTAAAAAATACATTGGGTGGTCAGCAGGCAGGTTTAGTGGATCACATAAGATGTAATATTGAATTATCATTCAGTTTGCTGGAGATATTGTTAAAGTTCTTGTATGTTGATTGTTGCGCAAAATCACATGTAGGCTAATGTGAACGTTTGCCATTGCATGTTCTCAAACAGGCTAAAATCAAATTATTTGCTAACAAAGATATGTTTACTAGCTGATAACATGGCTGCTTCTCTGTGTTGTTATGGCTGCTGCTTATGTTAAGTTTCTCAGCAGTTTGAGATGCAATCCAGCGTTAACCTTCTCTAGTTTTAAATCAGAGTGACAGCAAAAATTGTATATAATTTAATATAAAAATTGTTATAAATGAATGGTTGGGTAAACAGTTTACAGTTTAGCCAGGGGATGGAGTCCAATGTTAAACATGATGAAAACATCAAAAAGAAGACCTTGTGTGAGGGCATTCATTTAGTCAAAAATTCACATTTTATTCAATGTACATAAAACAGGATCTAACCCCACGCAGACAAAATATAAAAAAGTAAGCCATATATAAATTCCAAAAAGTTACATTTGTTGTAGGGTATGAATAAAATAAAATAAACTTCCATTTCCCACATACTCAAGTCAGCTCAGCACTTGAATGACTTCTTAAGACATTGCTGTGCAGTGCATTCCAGACTTCAAGACTGACACTGGGACAAAGAAATGGGCTCCTGAGCTTTCCTGTCTTTTGAGTTATTATACCCATCTCTTGTTTCTTGCAGTATCTTAGCTCAAACTATTTCTACTAGCTAGAATACATTAGAGTAGAGAATACATTAGAGTAGAGAATACATTAGAGTAGACAACAAGGCACTTTAAGTACATCTGCTAAACACCATAAATGTGAATGTAAATATAAATGCAAATCACTCAGAACAGTTTTAGCCATGCTGTAATGACTACACTGTAAAAAATGTCTCAGATGTTCAACTTAAGTATGTAATTTAACTTAAGCATAAAGCAAACAAGCAAATTAACTAGTTTTATTCAATGTATTTATTTAGGTCAAATACAATTCGTTAATTTATTTAGGTTGAATAAAATGTGTTAATTAACTTTTTTCCACATGAAGTAGATTTTTAGGCTGAACTGACAAGCCGTTTTTACAGTGGAGTGGCGAGGGCTGCAGTGGTGTAGTAACGTAAATTACAAACAAAAAAGAAACTTGATATATCTTAACAATGTGACTTTACGTGCGCACACAAAATAAGCATCATTTGAAATAAGTAAAGCACTCTAAATGCATGTTTTGAAATGTTTTGTTTGCAATAGTTTTTCATTGGGCAGAATAGAATTGTTGGCAACATTCTTTAAAGCTTGTTCAATCTTACAAGAGTTGCAACTTCTCACCTAGTTGTTTATTTTTTCAGAAACACAGTGACACTGAGGCCTTGTTGAGCATCATGAGATACCACTCACAGAAACATTAGCATTGGCATCAAGCAAATCAGGAGTCACATAATAACTTGTCATTATGTTATTATGGCATCATTACACTGAAAAAAGCAATGCACTGACTTTACTTGACTCATATGTATACATCATTTGAATCAAGGACTGAATCACACTAACAGAGTTTTGCCTTTCAGTTTATTTGCTTTTTGTAGCAATTGTGCAGATGTGATATATTTTATTCAGGTGGAAATGATGCTGAAGTATGGGAACAATTCTTTTCTTGTCTCGGTAAAATGTAAGATCCACAGGAGATCAAGGATCCAACATGGGACAAGGTGTGGTCTGAGGGGGGTCATTAATTTAGAGGATGGTCAATTTTGAGTAGAGTGGACAGGTTACGAGGTGGGTTTGTATTGAGAGCCATGGTTAACTGTTTTAGCCATGTTTTTGATCATTTTACCATAGACCTTTTAGCACATCTTTTTTTTTTCTTTTTCTTTCCATTTCCAACCATGTTAAATATTCGTCTTTCAGCCGTCATTAGACATCTGCAAACAAAAATAAATAGGTTTTTCCAATATTGCACCCAGTGGTTCCAGTTTTTATCTGAACTTACGGAGTGTGGACAAACATACACAGAGGATTTATATCTAAGATGAAATATTATCGATAATACATCTTTCTATAACATTAGAGAAGCAATGAAAACAGGGAAGCTCACAGACGTTGCAGTCATCGAAACAGTCGCAAATGCCTGTGCGCCACTGGTTGGAGTTAATGGTTGCAAGAGATGAGGGCTGAGGCTGCTGAAAGATCACACATGATGCCAGAGTTGCCATTGTGGTGGGATGGACTAAATAAAAGCATAAAGGTTTATAGACTGTGAAGTTAATTCTCATTGTTTAAGGTTCAGTGTTCAGTCTAATGCATGTTGTTATCAACATTTTAGCAAAATACCCCAACAATTATAAAAATGATGATTATTCAGAAGAACAAAGAAGGCCTGTTAGCAACTGTTATGGCATAAGTCAACATATACATCTTACAACATCATAGAACTGTAACAAAGTGGAAAGTGGTCTTTTCTCAGCGAACCCAAATTTGCGCCTGTGCTACATGATCAGAGTTGACCACCCCTGATTTAGACTGTGTAGCACCACATAAAATGATTGTTAATATTACTCATCAGGATACATTGAAATATATTAGCACTTTACACTGATACACTTTACACTGCGTTCTCTCCCTATAATGCACTGAAATTTGATGGTGTTCATACAATATAAAATAGACACTAAATAATCAACTTATTGGAATAAAAGACCATTTTAATTGTAGTGTCTACTTACCTGTAGCTTCCAGTCCTAGGCTACAGCCTCCTAGCTGCCAATGAATCTAAATGTACCTGTATTATAGTCTCATTGTCAAACATTTCTCCTCTATCTATTTGAATATGAACAAGGAACTTGATTTGTGAATTGCTCTGTTCCCTAATGGTTTGCATATTAAAGCTACTAAAAGAGCACCAGCTGAGATTGCCTAACCTCTTTTAAATGAAATAAAACAGCAACAATCTGTATTTTTGTTTTAAATAATTTTATTCATAGTCCCTGAAAGCAAACATAGATTTTATATCAGTTGAGGGAAAGGTTCACTTTTAACTTTATAAAAGCAAAATTGTGATGTTTTTTTTCCATGAATCAGAACTCACTTCAACATCAATGATGAGAGTTAAGCTGAGAGAGGGAGAAAGAGAAAGAGAGCGCTCGTGAGAACAATGAATAAGCAGCAAATTATGATTACAGGTCTGGAAACAGCAGGGTACAGTGGTAGAAAAACTACAATCTGAAAGTAAAAGAAATCTTAAAATGTCAAACATAGTAAAATCCCACAATCCCACTCTTAGTTAAATTAGACGTAGTTAAATACAATACTCTAAGCAAATATGACTTTACTAACGCTGCTGATATGTTACATTCTTGTGCAAGGGTCATAATGGTTCTCATTTTCAAAAGGTTCTTTAAGGAATTTAAGGAATGGTTCTTCTATGGCATCACTCAATGAGAGCCCCATTTGGACACATTTTTATTTGTGGACATGGTAAGAGTACAGAGGTTATCTGATCAAGAGACTCCAGTCTTCATATGTGACTAGCATTCCACAGCATAAACAGAGATTAGACGAAATGCCACTGTCCTGTCAAACTGAAAACTGCTCTCAGATCAGTGCGCGTGCGAACGAGGTATGATCAAGACTTCAGATTTGATCAGGACACACATGCTTTCAAGATTACGAGTAGAATAAGGAAAAAAATTATGATAGGTAGATGTGTTCTCTTCACTTGTGCTGATGATGGTAATGATGCCAGTGGCAATGATGCTGATAATACGATGGTGGTGTTGATGATTAAGCTGATGATCTAGGTCTTTAGCCCAATGGCCTGTTGTTGAGCAGTGTGACAGGGTGAAGTCTGGCCTTCATCTCTCGCCTGATTTGACACCAGCTACATGGGCCACAGAAGAAGGCATACACACAGTCGTTGCAGATAGTGTCCTGATGGAGGGAGAGAGGAGAAAGACAATGTATCAGGTTTGCCCAGAAATGACAGACTATTTCATTGTTTTAGATCCATCTGTTGCTATAGAACAGCCTTGATTAAGTGGGCTCGTCAAGCCTATAAATATTATAACATGAGGTTGTAAACATTTTGACAAGTTCTCAAATTTAACACTATGTAACTGCTTGGAAGAAAACGTTTTGGCTGTTCTTACTGTGATGCCGTAGCGTTTGCGCATTGACACCCTCATGGAGAGTGTGACTGGGGGGATAATGCCGAATGTGTCCAGGAGAGGGAGGCACAGGCATTCGCCATGGTCCCGCGCTGTGATGCAGGCAAAGCAAGGGAAGCACCACACAGAGAAACAGCCTACAAACACAAAAACACACCAAAAGTTTAGGAATGACTGAGAGATGCTCAATGTGAAGATTTGTAGAGCTGATAATTACAATGTGCTACTTTTATCCAACTTGAAGTTACTTGATACTGATCAGACCAGTCCTAAGGACACCGAGCCAGTCCACATGTGTGCTCTATCTTTGTGGACTGACTGGACCAAGAAAAGGTATTACATTGTTAACTGCCTCCATGTCCATCCATATCAACACATACAATTTGCACATATTTAACTCTTTTTCACAAGATATAAAATGCAATTTCTGCATGTCTTGAAGGTCCCTCAGTTAAAATATGAGTGATTTTTCTTCTTCAATAACACTGATATTTTTGAATTCTATTGTGGCAGTATTATGTGTGTGATTTTTGATCTTAAGAAAACTGTTGTTGCCCTGTCCAGCCATCTGTGTAGAGGTGTGCACTGTTTTCTCAGTGATGGGTTTGCACCCTCCCCTTTCACCCCTCATTGCTCACTGCTAGTTCTAGTTAATATGATAAAGTTTTAGGGGAGCCTTTTATCTCTTTATATTAATCAATTCATTCATTAAAAATCAAGCTGATTTCCCTTCTACTGGAAGAATGTCCACAAAGGGGCCTGCAGAAAGAGGTTAAACACAGCTAATATTTTAAACCTATGATACTGTAATCAAAAATTCTAAATGATATAATTTTAAACCCCAGTACAGTTTAGGTCAGATGTGTTTATATCTAGGCGTGCACAGTCTTTACAACTTACATTCGTTAACGCTTTCACACTCGCAGATGCTGGTGGACCACTGGTCCGAGGTAGCATCCACTACCAGTGGCTTGGGCTGCTGGATGATCACCTTGCTTGCCATGATGAAGACTTAAGAGGGAAAAACACATGCAGAATATGGTGACCAAAAACACCCCAATTTTTTTGTGAATAATAACTTGTTTTATTTGCTTTTATTCCGTCTAAAGCAAATTATCACAGCCAAAACTTTGTATCTCCACTACCAACTGCCAGTAGAAATTATCCATAATTACTTAGAATAACATTTCATTACAATAACTTACATTACAAGTAAAGAATGTTTTCTCCTCTTAAAAAGTTGGAGACAGTTTGCTCTGACAGTGATGAAATACTAAATTAGTAAAAGGTTATAGTGAAGTTATAGTTTAGTGTAGATATAGTATAGTTGTTGGTAATGTATGCAATAACATGGAAAACCTAATGCATTTTTGTGCTGAAAAATTAGAGGCAAAAATATTTTCTGTTCTATCTCATATCATTGTATAGGTCTACAGCAGTCATGCGTCTTACCTGTAAGATGAATCCAAGGGGAGCTCTTACAGTAGAATGACACTGTGGAAGGCCGACTGGGCGGCTTTATTAAGGCAGGGACAGGGGGGTGGCCAGGAATGCTAAGTTGCCTTCACATGGACACACTTAGGTTAGCATGTGCAACAGAGACGCACGGATGAGCACCCAGACATGTGTATACGTACATGTGTGCTGCGGGATGCTTATCAAAGAAAGGCTTTTCAGTAACTGGTCTAGCCAGGCGGGTGCACGTAAATGAGAGAAAACATTGAGAAAAATGCCAGATCAGTAGATTGTGTGAATTGTGTCATTCCACACAAAAGAACATACACAGAGTACCTTTTCAAATGTGTGTCAGTGGAGTTTTAAGGTCAGGGTTTAAAAGCTAAATGAACCCAAAGTCATGTTTAGTGTTGTAATTGGTGCAGAAGCTGTGTCTGCAAATGACATACTGATCATCAGTTGGCATCTGAAGGCTGGAGCCATCTGAATCATTTGTTGAAACTTTTTATCTGTTCTGAAAGAGGAAGGGACGCATACTTGTCATAGTGAAAAAAAGTTCTGAAGGAGCACATTTGTCAGGACATCCTCTCTCAATAATTTGAAGATTTTTACAGTCTTAAGGAGTGAGGTGTACAACTGTATTTACTTAAAGATAATTTCCAAGTCTTTAATCTGTTAAAATTATAAATAACATTTATATACTTCTTTGAATCAGCAGACAGTTTATTCTCCAGTATGTTGTGTGACCATAAAATGAACAGGCATATGTCAGAATTTTCTTGGTGGAAGTACATAATCATATTTAAGATACAAAAAACATACACATAACAGTCAGGTGTGTAAACACAAACACTATACAAAATTTTGTTTGATGTCTGTTTAGTGAGGGCAAAAATGGCACATATTTATAGATACTGTAGGAGAAAAAATAACTACATAACCAAAAAATATATAAAATAACTGCCCAGAATTCAGCTGTCCACAGTGAAAGTTCTTGAAGCATTAGGGTGGTTCTTCAAAGGAATAGTTCAGGAAAAAATCTAATTTACCCAGTTTTGCACTTACCCCAGGTCTAGTTCATCCATTAAGAGTGAGTATTGTGTCCGAGTTTTCCTCTTTTAGTTTAGAACGGAAGGGATGACGCTATCGTTATTAACAAACACTAGAACTCAGTAGTCACCCAGATATAAATCAGTGTAGTTTTTTAGTTTTTGACATAGAACTGCACAACAAAGGCAAAAAACATTTAGGGAATGTTATATATGTGAAAGTAAAACATTAAAACAGATTAGTAGTAGTAGTTGTAGAAGTAGTTGTTGTAGTTGTTGTTGTTGTTTTTTGAGTTTTTTTTTTTGGCTATTACATAATGGGGATTAGATTAGTCCTGCTCTGATGATGAGGCCTCAGCCTTCACCATATTGAAATTTTGTGTCCCCTTGAAAGGAACAATAAGGATTATGTGGTGGTAGACAGATTGTAGCAGTAAGGAGCTATCATTCAACAAGAACAGGCTGGGTGAATTTCACTGGCAAACACTCAAGACATCTGGACGCTCACGCCTGCAATGTGACCTGACACTGTTTAGAGCATGGTGTCCCAAAACATACAACTGTTCCAGTGTCCATAGGCAGGATCTTCCAAAACGCTGCCCCAGGACGAGTGTTCTATCAGGAAAAGTTTTGTTCAGTTAAGCCCAAATTAGACACTTCCAAATGTACATTAAGTGAAAATAATAATTACATTATTAGTTGTTATAATGCACAATAAAGACTTTAAGATGTTGTTATTAAACGATTCAGCATAATCTGTTATCAATTTCACATTTAGTTCATAATTAGCAGTATTTAATTCTAGGGGTTATAAGTAGTGTCAAGTTTATTGCTGTTTTATGTGGATTACTGAGTGGCTAATTCTGCAAGTTATAATGCTTAATAAAGCATATTATGTATAATCTGTGCAAAAGGCATTAATAAAACACCCAATTAGACACTTCCTTTTTTTTTTTTTTACTATATTGCAACCTGCATTAGTACATAATTGGAGGTCTATTATCTGCAAAGCACTAAGCAATGCATTATCACTTGCAATAGTTTGAAATATATTATTAACTCTTAAGTAATTAATAAGCTAAGAAAAACAACAAACTTCACAATTCTTAGAACTAAATGCTGTCAATTATAATTATGAAGTATATATATATATATATATATATATATATATATATATATATACATATATATATATATATATAAAGGGAACACTCAAATAACACATCATAGATCTGAATGAATGAAATCTTCTCATTGAATACTTTGTTCTGTACAAAGTTGAATGTGCTGACAACAAAATCACACAAAAATCTTCAATGGAAATCAAATTTATTAACCAATGGAGGCCTGGATTTGGAGTCACACACAAAATTAAAGTGGAAAAACACACTACAGGCTGATCCAACTTTGATGTAATGTCCTTAAAACAAGTCAAAATGAAGCTCAGTATTGTGTGTGGCCTCCACGTGCCTGTATGACCTCCCTACAATGCCTGGGCATGCTCCTGATGAGGTGGCGGATGGTCTCCTGAGGGATTTCCTCCCAGACCTGGACTAAAGCATCCGCCAACTCCTGGACAGTCTGTGGTGCAACGTGATGTTGGTGGATGGAGCGAGACATGATGTCCCAGATGTGCTCAATCGGATTCAGGTCTGGGGAACGGATGGGCCAGTCCATAGCTTTAATGCCTTGATCTTGCAGGAACTGCTGACACACTCCAGACACATGAGGTCTAGCATTGTCCTGCATTAGGAGGAACCCAGGGCCAACCGCACCAGCATATGGTCTCACAAAGGGTCTGAGGATGTCATCTCGGTACCTAATGGCAGTCAGGCTACCTCTGGCGAGCACATGGAGGGCTGTGCGGCCCTCCAAAGAAATGCCACCCCACACCATTACTGACCCACTGCCAAACCGGTCATGCTGAAGGATGTTGCAGGCAGCGGATCGCTCTCCACGCGTCTCCAGACTCTGTCACGTCTGTCACATGTGCTCAGTGTGAACCCCTTTCATCTGTGAAGAGCACAGGGCACCAGTGGCGAATTTGCCAATTCTGGTGTTTTCTGGAAAATGCCAAGCGTCCTGCACAGTGTTGGGCTGTGAGCACAACCCCCATCTGTGGACGTTGGGCCCTCATACCATCCTCATGGAGTCGGTTTCTAACCGTTTGTGCAGACACATGCACATTTGTGGCCTGCTGGAGGTCATTTTGCAGGGCTCTGGCAGTGCTCCTCCTGTTCCTCCTTGCACAAAGGCAGAGGTAGCAGTTCTGCTGCTGGGTTGTTGCCCTCCTACGGCCTCCTCCATGTTTCCTGGTGTACTGGCCTGTCTCCTGGTAGCGCCTCCAGCCTCTGGACACTACGCTGACAGACACAGCAAACCTTCTTGCCACAGCTCACATTGATGTGCCATCCTGGATGAGCTGCACTACCTGAGCCGCTTGTGTGGGTTGTAGAGTCTGTCTCATGCTACCATGAGTGTGAAAGCACCACCAACGTTCAAAAGTGACCGAAACATCAGCCAGAAAGCAGAAAGGTACTGAGAAGGTGTCTGTGGTCCACTCCTGCAGAACCACTCCTTTATTGAGTGTGTCTTGCTAATTGCCAATAATTTCCACCTGTTGTCTATTCCACTTGCACAACAGCTGTGAAATTGATTGTCAATCAGTGTTGCTTCCTAAGTGGACAGTTTGATTTCACAGAAGTTTGATTTACTTGGAGCTATATTGCGTTGTTTAAGTGTTCCCTTTATTTTTTGAGCATTTTAACAGCTAATAATGCAATTAGTAGTGCTTTTCACACAACACACCTCCAGTTATGTTCAACTGCAGGTTATAAGTAATAAAGCTTAATGTGTGATGAATAAACCATTTAGAAGTGTCTAATCTGAGGTTTACCGATCAAAGTGTGTAAGACTCCAATTTACCTATACATAATATGTTTTTCTTAGTATAAAGTGTTCACATGTTGTGATACCTTATACACAGTTTATATATATTATTTTCTCATTTATACATGTCACCTTAAATGGTTTGGTCACCTTATTACATTATAATGTATAATATGAACAACAAGACGATGATTTTAAATTTAGAAATTGAGTCAAAGAATATTTTAAGACACTTTTTTATTGTTTGTTTTTCATTACACTGTAATATATGCAAATGAAAAACAAAATTTTTGTCAGTGGATTTGAAATTTAAAAAGAATTCCTTATAATGCACTTTCTCACTCTCATAACTACAAAACTTACAAATGCATTTTACAGTAGTGTCCAAAAAATTCACAGTGATTGATAATAAGCCTGCAGTTTAAGGGGGTAACAAGAAAAGCACAATGAACCAACATTGGTCATTAACTAAGCATTAGTGATCAAACATGCTAAAAAGGAGAAAAACATTAAGAGGAAAATGTATAAATACTAAAAAGAGGAGCAGAATGTTTTACAGGATGTTACTTTTGAGGCTCTCATCTTCATTCATGAGCTGTTGAGCAGTTTAACTGAGCGACAAATACTGCGGTCCACATGACTCCCAGACACCTCAGATCTGAGCCCCAAACAGCACGTACAAAGTGGCCAATGGTAAAGCCCAAACCGGATCAGTGACGAGAGTGAGACAAGATCGGATCAGGTGCATTTTTGAGTCAAAAGGTCACGTCAGAGATTAGCCTGTACAATAGATGCTTTGCAGTCCCTGTTGTTTCTTGAATGATGCTGAGAATGATAACAGTTCTCCTGGTGACGAAGGTAGTGATGATGACCATGATGGGCGATTATTTGGCTCGATTGTGGAAGAGTGTGACAGGGTGCTCACGGGCCTTCAGCTCACGTCGTATCTGGCACCAGGAGCACGGCCCACAGCAGCAGGCGTACACACAGTCATTACATATGGAGTCCTGAGGACAGAGCAAGGCAGGAAGATGAGTAACACAGCCATGATTTGAGGTGATACATAAAATGTCTCTATTATAACAAAAATGATATTAGTACATTTTATACTATACAATTAATCTCTGATTTGAGGGTGTTCATACAATAAAAGATTCAGTTAGCTCCATCAGCATCTACAATCATCTGCAACAGTTTGAACACTCCAATGATATCATGTTTAGTTGATTTTCAACTAAAGTTAAAAAAAAATAAACACATCTACAGAGAACACACTTCTGCAAAATTTAAAGCACTATTAATTAGTGGAATATAACATTTTGGAGGAAACAAAATAAAATATAAAATGTTGCCTGTACAAAAGTAATGGCACATGCCATATTTTATTTGTTTAATGTCTCTGACTGCAAGGTGTGGACACTGAAAAACTGTCACTTAGTTAATGTAGGAAAGAGCAAGTTGTACAAAGATGAGCCACTGTAGAAGTCCCATTCTGAAGCATGTTTACCTCGATACCATAGGTTCGTCTGACTGAGACCCTCATGGCCATGGTAATGGGGGGGATGAGGCCGAAACTCTCCAGCAAAGGCAAACACAGACACTCGCCATGGTCTCTGGCAGTGATGCAGGCAAAACAAGGGAAACACCACAATGCAAAGCAACCTGCGCATGTACAAAACATAACTCTTACAAAATCTCTTAAAACTAAAGATTTCTAAATGGCTCTTGGCTTGGAGGATTAGATTTGTGAAAAAGCTTTAATTATATGGAGGCTGCTTAAATTTGAAAAAAGATAATTCTCATTTGCACATCATTCACAGAAATGATGAATTAAGCTAAGCAGCCATTAAAAATGATTGAAGGATAAGAATATTAGAACAGAAGTGTATTCAGTGGAATTCATTGTCAGAATGAGAGCAACCGGTTCTGATGAAATACTCACAGTCATTGACATTGTCACACTCGCAGATGCTGGAGCTCCACTGGTCTGCACCTGGAGCCACTACAAGTGGCTTGGGCTGCTGGATGACCATCTTGGTTGCCATGGCTAATTAGCTATAATAAGATAATATTGAAGGACATCATTAAAATATTCTCTGTCCTTTGAATCTAAACTACTAAAAATACATTTTGCAGAAAGTCTGTTGATCTAACTACTAATACTGTACAATAAAATACAATACTGTGCCAATAAAAAAATTCACATATTCTTCAACTTCTGAGCACAGCTGACAGAATGTTCAATATTTTATAACTGCTATGAGTAAAAATGTGGTACATGTAAAAAGTTCAATAATAAACATTCTGGAAATGAAGGTGAAGTAAACTTTAGCTTGTTTGTATCAGTATGCTGTGCCATATGATCTCAGTGTTAATTCATGGTGCATCTTGTGTCTTACCAGTTTGATGTGCCAAGGCAGAGGAGAAAGCTGGAAGGTCAGGTATACTGAGGTGAGAGTGACTGAATCTTTGACCAAAAGAATGCATGGCTTTATATGTTGCACGCACACAAAAACACACACGTGCGCGCGCACACTTAGACTGTCGAGTATGTTCTCAGAAGATTAGGATCAATCAGTATCTGCTGCACCACAGCGGACAAGATGAGTGGCATTTTTTCAATAGATTTGGACGTGATTAGCTGCTGGTCTGACGTCCAGCTTAATTAATCATAGTGAGGGTGAACCTTACAATAATATCAATTTCTGCTTATTGGAGGACTAAAATAATGGAAAGCATCAAAAAAAAGGCAAACGTTAACCTCACATTCACGTGTTTCTGGTCAGGAAAACACAACCTTTAACAAGACCTCATAATCTAATTAATGAATGAGAGTGTACTTAGTAGAGCAAAGAGTGCCTAAGTGCACAAGATCTACACTCTTGAAATAAGGGTTCTTTAGTAAAGGCAGTGGTTCTATACAGAACCATGAACACTCAAAGAACCATTTGCATGCTTAAAAGGTTCTTCTCAAGGTGAAATCATTCTTCAGATTGATGGAGAAAATGTTGTGCATGGTTCTATTTAGAAGCTTTTTAAAAATGGTCCCCAAAAAGGGCTCTACACTCTTATAAAAGATGGTTCTTCAGTAAAGAAAATGGTTCTGTATAGAAGCTTGAACACTCAAAGAACCTTTTGCATAATTAAATGTTTCTTTGCATCAGTCTGAAGAGCCATTTCATCACGCAAAGAACACTTTAACCAATGCAAATGGTTTATTAAGTGTTCATCGTTCCATTAGAATTGTTGTCTTAACTAAAAACAAACCCGTGAAGAACCATCTTTTTCAATAGTATACACAAATGACTCACTTGAGACTTGAGCACTTGAGGTATTTGTGAAGAGGAGTGCTTATCTAGGATCACAGTGCTCTTTTTTTTTCGTTAATCCTACTCTGACAGGAACAGATTCTTGATTAAGCACTCCTGCTCTGATAAGCTTCATGGATGTGGGTACCTGACCAGAAGAGTTTTTCTAAAGATGCTACTCTCAATGTAGTTTTCAGTGGAAGTGGAAACAATGATTCCTGAAGGTAGCATATTAAAAATGGAGCTTAAGTGAAGCATTTCATCAAGACAAGACTCAAGTAATTAGAATAAGTAATTTTAAAAGTGTCAAAAAAGTACTTTTTCCTTTACATTTTACTTTCCCATATTATGAGTCAGCACATGTAACTCTGAGGAGAATTATGTCTATTTTTCAAAATTGCATGATTAAATAATGAAGATGTAAACAAAATCATTCAGAGTGGTTTGATGTAACTGGTTTGATTAGCCATTCCAGAGAAACCTACTGAGTCAGATTTGTCCACAGCAGTTGTAATAGGAACCAAACATCTGAAGACTTTACCACCTCTAAAAGCTACCACACATAAAATTATTATATGAAATGGTTGTGAATAAATTACTGGTGAACTAAGACACTGCAGGATTCTACAAGGCAAAATAGCACCCAAAGTCAACATATTTTTTGATTTACCTCTACTTTACCATGACCATTACAAATAAATGCTTAGAGGGCATGTGTAGGTTCATTGATCATTTTGGACAGCAAATAGCTTTAAAAATTAATTCTATGAGGAGTTATGTAGAGGGATTCTGACCAATGGTCAATGATAGAGTATCCTAGGTCAGGGGTTCTCAAACCAGCCATCAGGCCCTTGCATGTCTAAAGTCTGTCGCACTTGTTCCAGGTACTCAGTGTTCTTTATGGCTTGGTTCAGGTGTATTGGGAGCTAGGATGGAGCTAAAATGTGTACTGGGTGGGGGCCTGAGGACTGGACTGAAAGAAATGTATACTGCACCACTGAAATCCTGCTCATGTCAAAGTCAGTTACCACAGTTTAAGAAGTACTAATTAAGTAATAAGAAAATGTATAACTTACTGTAGAAATGCATTTAAACATACTAATTAAGAGTAAAACTGCCTACATACAGCATCTTAATGTGAACACGTTACTGTACATGAGCAGGTCAGAGCATGTCCAAAATGTCTATGTGTAGGAGGCTCCCTCTGGTGGCTCTGTGAAGCTATCCTAAATATCCCAAACCAGTACCACGGCAACACGTCATTCCATTTTCTGAAGTCCCACAATGCACAGGCACATTAAAAATCTTCATTGTACGTTTATTTTAATAATTGTTATTCAGACTCATTTCATAGTGAAAATACATGCTTAAACCTTAAACATACATTTATAGAAAATGAACTCTGATTAGCCGAGGTGATGTTTATTAGTGTCATGCTGCCCTCGTCAGGTGATAGGCTATTACTACAGCTACTCCATTAGTCTAGTTCTACATTATAATGAGGACAGCTCCCTCTAGTGGTTATATTTTGGGTCCACAAATAGTTCTTGGTAAAATGTGTCTACTATTAGAGCTGCATTATGTGTACTGAGACATATTTTCAAAGAACTTGACATTGTTTATTCTGTAATTACTGTATAACTATATATAATTTTAAAATGTCATTTGTAACTGAGGGTATTAAAGGGTTTTGAGTATCATGGATATCACAGCGATGAAGCTGATGATGGTGATGAAGGAGGGTCTTCATTTTGCCTGTCTGTTGGTGAATTTGACTGATTCCTTCCGTATGTTTATCTCTCGTGACATTTGGCACCACACGCAGGGACAGCAGAAGGATGAATAGACACAGTCATTACAGATAGATCCCTGAGAGAGAGAGAGAGAGAGAGAGAGAGAGAGAGAGAGAGAGAAAATGGGGGGGTTAAATGTGTTAATGACCTCTAATAGAGAATATGTTATAATATTCAATGAATCAAATATACAGACACTGCAGTAAATCCCAGAGACTGATCACTTAAGCAACTCAACAGTTTAAACTAATACAGTGCTATTTGCTTCTCTAAATACAGTGGCCCTACAAAGTATTTGGACACTTTAACCATTGATTAACTTTAGTAAAATTCTTCAGGTTACTTCATAAAATGTTTAACAGAATGATGCTTGTTTCAGAGATAAATGCTTTTAGCACAACATTAGACTGATGGTAGACTTTTTTGTGTGGAGTAAACCTCTAGATAGATTCCAGACTGCACTGCGGTCTGCCGTCTGCACTACAGCAGAGAGGTACTGGGGCTGTTTTCCTCACAGTGGTGTCGATGAGTGTTCATTGATGGGAGCATGAACTCAGAACGAGATCATGCTCAAATGATGATGATCTAAAACACTAGCCAACTTTTAAAAGAATACTTTGCCAAAAACTCAATTGCAGTTACAGTGAATGGTCTGTTTAAAATAAATGTCAATTGCTTAGACATTTTTGTTCCCTATGTTAATGATTTCAATACATTTTTAAGCATGGCATGAATGTCCAAATACTTTTTGAGGCCACTATACTTGTTACCTGTACAAGTTACTTGTACACAGCACTGAATTGCATTTATTTTCTTGCTGAAATTGTGTACATGATTTCTGCATACAAAAAAAACTAATAACACAATCTTGACTTTCAATTCCTTTGGTCGATAATTGAGTTGAAGTAACATATTTTATTCATGTGGAAACCATGTACACATTTCAGTGATATGTCGCTTGCATGCAAAGTCAGTGGCATGCATTGCTTTACAGTGTGTGAAAGCTGCAGTAACACATTAGGCTGAACAACCGAACTTTGAAGCTGATATTCCCTGTTGCCATAGTTACTACTCTGGGGTTTTGTAGGGCAGTGTAGGACATGAAAGAGTTCCTGAAGGTGAATACACACAATCCTTCATCATGCACCCCTTTCACCCCATCCTAACCTCAATGTGGTAGCGCTCACGCACTGATGTCCTCATTGATAAGGTTATTGGTGGAATGAAGCCAAACTCGAGCAGTGGTAACCAAAAACACTCGCCGTGATTCTTGGCTGTGCTGCAGGCAATACATGGCAGGCACCAGAACGAGTAACAACCTACAGCACAGAAGATCACAAGATAAACGTTAGCAGGTTCAGGTCAGAGAGAAAGCCTTTCAATATCCAGTTACCGTGTTGAACAAGACAGTTTCACAGCTAAACTCTGCTTTAAAATATCTCTATACTTGAAATCATCATCAAAATTAAATGAAGAATCAGGCTGATCCTCCACTCCTAAAAATAAAGGTTCCTCAAAAAGAGTTCTTCAGAGCGATGCCAGAGGAACCAGCTTAAGTCTTTTAGAACTTCTTTGTGTGAATGTGGATTCTCTAAAAAGAATTACTGTGTGAACTTCAGAGGCCAGATATTCTTTTCCAGTCAAATTAAGCAATGGCTGGTCAATTTTATTAACTTATGGCAGTATTTAGAAGGATGGGATGTTGAGTCATAAATCTAGTCTAGTCTAGTCGCCTACAGGAAGCTTAACATACAAGTATGCAGTGTATCATATAAGTAACTGTGCAAAGGCATTAATGTAAAGTTCATTGTACTAAAACAAGAAGTGATAAAATAAAAAGAAAATATTAATAATAAAAAATAAGAATGATAACAGGACAAAAAACTATTTCATTTTCTCTTATTATTTGAAATCCAGTTGTAACGGGGAGCGAGGAGGTGGACGCATATGTGGAGATAAGCAAGATTTATTAAGGGCAAATCCAGGGTCATAGTCGAAACGGTCCAGGTTCATAGATCCAACACAGATTGATCGGGGGACAGACATGACAGAAACCAGAATCAAACAGAACAAACAACTGTACATAGACCAGCACAAACAACAGTGCAGATAACACCACCAGGACAACCAACAAACAACAACGCAAAGACCAGCAAACACAAGGGGCAAACACAGGGCTTAAATACACCAGGGCTGATGAGGGACAGGTGGAAACAATCAGGGGTGGAGTCATGAAACGAGGGGGCTAGACGAAAACGCACATAGGCTAAACCAAAACACAAACACATGTACAGGACTGGGAGGGGCCAATCGTGACACCAGTGAACTCTAAATTGTTTTGCAGCGCAGTCAGCTACCTTTTTTTTTTACATCATACATTTTTGTGTCCACACTTTGCCGTTATTACATCTTGCATTTCTTCTGAAGACTAGCTTTCAGTTTTTTTCAGAAATCATGGGGCCAGTCCAGTGAGTAAACGATACGTGACATGCAAAAAGTACTGGATGTTTAATGTGGATAAGCAGGTTTCACTCATTGCAAGAAACCTTAGTACTTCTCCATCAAAACTTCACAGAAAAAAAAAAAACACCTCAAAGTGACTTATTAATGTAGATGTGTGTCACAGTGAAGATCAGGGATCATAGTAACCATGATGTCATTTAAATAATCACTGAATTTTAGCAAGAAGGACATTTATGTTCCTCACAGTCTGTTTATTTTTATGACTTTGTGTTTAGGAGAAAAAGGCCTTTTCATTTTTCTAAGCAACAAACTAGTCATGAATCCAGTCTGACAACATTCCCCTTTAATGTGGTCTTCTCAGGTTCAGAATTTTCTGATTAAATTACTAAACAACTCAAGGGCGCTATAATTGGTGGCACTATCATTAAGATGAAAGACAAATTCCTGTAAAAGCTCCAGTCACACTTCTGCACCACTGACTGATTTTTGTCCATGCACAGCAGATGCACAAGATTAGGATGAAAATGCTTTGATTTCCAACTAATTGTCAACTGACTCCTGACCATGGTTTATAGACAGTGAGTCAGATAATGCAGTGTTAGCTTCAGTACAGATTTTTCTTTCATTTCTTACTACACTGTAAAGAATTTATGTAAATTTATAACTGAAGCAGTGCAGTAAACTACTGCATTCCTTAGATACAGCATATTGCTGTAAACAGGCAGATGCAAATGGTCAGAGATACAAGATAATCTTCTTATCAAAGAAGCTAAAATGTTGGATTTTGTGCACTCTTGAGCAGACTCTGAATATCACAGAGATGGTGGCAGAGCTTCCCCGCATTTCTTGTTATGTTAGTTTTCATTATTTTTCCTTTTTTATCTACAGTCCATTTCACCTGAGCTTTTGGTTTTAATGTTATTCCTACCACAAAGGTGCATTTGAATGTATTTTTATATGTTTTGTTATTCCAACCATGATGGTGTTTTGTGTTTCAGTAGTTCCTCCTGTAATGTTAGTGAAGTATTATAATTTTATAAATAAAAACACATAAATCAACAGTAAATTTACTGCAATTTTACACTAAAATTAATTTCTGATATCTGATCCCTATAAATAAAGGGTTCTTTGAAGTGATGCCATACAAGAACCACTGTTGTGTTTTCTATGAAATAACGCCATAACACCCTTTTTGGCACTTTCTGGGGTAAGCCCACCAAATTGTCTGTGTAAATAATGCCAATTTAATAAAAGGCAAAATGATTTGATGCGAACTGTTCTAGAGAAACTTGCAGTCAGAGTTGTTCACAGTGATGGTGATAGGAACCAGATGACTGAAGTGTATATTTGAAAGCTCCCTTACAGAAAATGATTTTATGCAATGTCAGAAATGTGTTTCTGAAGCCTGAGACGTTGTTTAGAGATAAGAATTTAGCCTATAGCATATTTTTAAAATACATTCTTGAATGAGAGCTACATACCTTAAGACAAAATAATCTCTATAGAAACCTTTTTGTCAGTGTTTTCTGAATAAATGCCAATGACCTGTCATATGGCAAAGAAAATCTCCATGCATGTGGTAGTTTTGTAACAATATTCCAGCAGTCAAGCAGAAAGAAGAGATTCAGGTCCTTTAACTACACAGCACAGCTCTCTAAAAACAGTCATAAGCATATGAATGTTAAACTCTCAGAGGGACCATCTGCACAAACTCGCACACACAGCCACACACAAAGCAATGGAAACTGTCAAACACGCATACAAATGAACTCACACTCAGGTACGTTGTTGTAGAAGTCGAAGATACCTGAGCTCCACTGGCTGAGAGCAACAGCCTGGGGCTGCTGGACCATTGTCTTCGCCATGGTGTCTACACATTCACACACATAAATATATAAACAAGGACAATGACATATGAGCATTGCTGTGATTTTTGGTTGGTTTCCCACATCGAGATTAAGCATGATCTTAAACTAAAAACGCTTTTTGGAGAAACATACAGACAATGCAGTTTAACATGAACAAGTGTAATCCATGACCATAAAACCACGCCTTTTTCATCAGATACCAGAAAAGACTCTCCACATGAAGCCATGTGTAACTTAATAGTAATACTTTACTTTAGTAGTAACCTTTCAGTAGATGCTTATATGAAGAACCATTTTTGTCAATGAGGTGTATGAGTGTGAAGAACCTTTTTAAGGAAACCTCCACATAATGGACAGGTCCCAGAGATAACCCTCGAAATGGTGGATTTACATTATGTAAGAGTTATTTATATCCTCACACTTATACATCTCATTTACAAATGGTTCTTTAGATAAGAAAATGGTTCTTTTATGGCATCACTCAAAGAACACTTCTGTGGCACTTGTGTTACAGAGCAAACTGTCCACTATAAGACTATTTGTTCAGATGAGTAAATAAGTTTTACTGTCTTACCATCTAGCTTGAGCACAAGACACATACAATGGATTTGTGTCATTTAGAAACAAAGTTTGCATAAATATTCAGAGAAATCCATAATACTTTTTCAAATTAGTGACTTGCACTGACAGCTATTAGTACAAAAAAACAGTTTTTTGCATTTGTAAGTAAAGTGAAAATGTTACCAGCTCTTCAGAGTGATGCTGTAAATGAACTACATTTGGCTTTCTATAGAATATTTCAGTAGATCTATTAAATACTTTTAAATTAACTCAAAAATCTATATCAAGAATAAACCAAAGCTAGTGGCAAGTGCTAGAAGTTTACTATTAATGGAATCATGTAGCCACCTACCTGTGTGTTCTGGACAGCCAAGAGAGAGAGACACACACACTTAAGAACTGATCACACTTAAGCTGCAGGATGAAGATAAAATGACAGGTACGTGACACATTCCAGTATGTGTCACTGGTCCAACTCATCAGGTGTGTGTACACTAGAAGGATGCCATACCATTGTCAGACTGGATTTGTCTTTTCACTTTGATTTATTATTCTGTTTATATATCCTATATGGGCTGATTGCACTTAACGGAGATTTTCTGATATCCCATTCTAAATCTATAGGCGTTCATACGGAATTGTTCCCCCCTTTGCAGCTATTACAGCTTCCACTCTTCTGAGAAGCTTTCTACAAGATTTTGGAGTATGTCTGTGGGAAATTTTGCCCATTCACCCAGAAGAGCATTTGTGAGGTCAGACACGGATATTGGACAAGGGGGTCTGGCTCACAATCTTCATTGTAGTTCATGCCAAAGGTGTCCAGTAGGGTTGAGGTCAGGGGTCTGTGTGGGCCAGTCAAGTTCTCCACACCAAACTCATTCAGCTAGGCCTTCATGGACCTTGCTTTGTGCACTGGGACTCAGTCATGCTGGAACAGAAAAGGGTCTTCCTCAAGCTGTTCCCACAAAGTTGGAAGCATAGAATTGTCCAAAATGTCTTGGTATGTTGAAGCATTAAGGTTCCCCTTCACTGGAACTAAGGGGCCTAGGCCAATCCCTGAAAAATAAAAAACCCACAACATCATCCCTCCTCCATCAAACTTTATACTTGGCGCATTGCAGTCAGGCAGATGACATACTCCTGGCAATCACCAATCTCAGATTCGTCCGTCAGACTAACAGATGGAGAAGTGTGATTCATCACTCCACAGAATACGTTTCCACTGCTCCAGATTCTAGTTGCAGTGCACTTTACATCACTCTGCCTGACACTTGGCATTGTGCATTTTAATGCTTGTCTGTAGCTGCTTAGCCATGAAAACCCATTAAATTAAGCACTTAACACATAGTTCTTTTGCTGATGTTGCTTCTAGAGGCAAAAGGCACTGTGCACTTAAGCACTCACTGGCCTCACTCTGTGAGTTTGCGTGTTCTAAACTGTTGTTTCTCCTAGATACTTCAATTTCACAATAATACCACTTACAGTTGACAAGGACAGATCTAGCAACACAGAAATGTCACAAACTGACTTGTAGCAGAGGAGGCATCCTATGACATTGCAATGTTTAAAGCTACTGACTACTTCAGTATGAGCCATTTTACTGCCAGTGTTTGTCTATCAAGACTGGATGGCTATGTGCTAAATTTTATCCACCTGTTACCAAAGGTGTGGCGGAAACAACTGAACTCAATAATTAGGAGTGTCCCAGTACTTTTGTCTATATAGTACAATATATAGTACTTTTGTCAATATAGCAGATTAAGTCCATCAATATTGAAATATTAAATACATAGTAGCATCAGCGTAGAGTAAGGCCATGATTCCAAGGAGATCACCTCTAACCACATGGTACACATTACTGGTGGTTATGCACACATCTCATTCTCAAGAGAAGCTAAAATGATTCTACTATAGCGTTGCTACAAAAAACTCTTTTTGGAACATTTAAGAGTAATAATAATGTAATCTACCATTAAGGAACCATAAAGCCAAAGTTATTACAGTGAGAACTTGAGAAAATGGAAATGAAAATGGAGAACCAGAAGACCCGGTTTACAGTGCATAGAATGCAGATCCTGTTATTTAAGTTTCTGTTTGTTTGAGCTTTGCCTGACATTTCCAAGATAAACAAAGCATATTGAAAATAAAAGGAAAATTTTCCTCATAAAAAAGGCACATACCACTCAGCAGCCTACAGTCAAACCCCGTAACCTTGAAGCACCAGTGAAGCTGCCATGTGACATCTTACATCTTACTAGTAAAAATTTGACACAACTACAAGAAACATGTCTCAAGCAGAATAGAGTAAACATCTCAAGCACACAGAGATATGCTTTTACAACCTCTGGCCCCACAGACTAATTTATTATTATCACTACAATAATTGTCAGTAGCTGCTACACATTATCATTTGAAAACTCCAGCTGTGCATAAATTTCATGATGAATGGACCAATAGAATTGGTTCAAAATCACATATAATAATTCCATACATTAATAAATAGATACATAAACTTGCATCACAAGTTAAGAAGATTTTGTCTTCTCCTTTGAGGGTAACACTGTGATACAAGGTGAAACTGAAATGTGCACTGTTTGAAATAAAGGTTCTCTGCAGGAACATTTTTTGTTCAGGTAAAAACAGTATAAATGTACACCCAAAGGTAGAGGGTAGGGTTGCAACGGTATGAGATTTTCACGGTATGATAACCGTCTCAGAAAATACGCGGTATCACGGTTATCGCGGTATCCTCCACTGCTGCTGGTCCACAAGTCTGTGGTGGCTGAGTAACACACAGCTTCCTTTAGCTGTTCTTCAACACTTGCTCTCACATCTTGGTACATGCGAGGGATTTCACTGGTGGCAAAGTATGTTCTTGATGGAACTTGGTACATTGGAATAGCTTTTTTCATCAGGTGAAGGAAACCAGGTTTTTCCACTGCTCTTAAGGGCATCATGTCTTTGGCAATAAAATACGCCACAGCATGATTCAATTCTTGGGCTTGTTTAGATGAGGGATCTAACTTAATTCCCTTTGCAAATGACTGTGTGACAGTTGGCTGAGCTGGATCAGGAAATTTCTTTGCACAGCTAGCTTGTCCCTAAACCAATAACAGAATAATAATATTAATCAATTATATTTATAATAATAATAAAAAATAAATATATATATATATAAATATATATATATATATATATATATATATGTGTGTGTGTGTGTATATATATATATATATATATATGTGTGTGTGTGTGTGTGTGTGTGTAAAGATCCTGTATTTAAAATATTCAGTACAATTATTTAAGTTTAATTATTTAATTATTTAATATCTGAGCCTGTGTGCGTGTCTGACCAACTACTGTTGTAAACGTCCGTTTTACTGCCAAGTTAATATAACCAGAGACTGCAGAAAGAGGGGACTATCTATTTTATACATGATCCTCACAATAGAGGCACGTCAGATTTTAAATATAAACTCATGCAAATTAATGGCGTCTTTCACGTTGAGTCCGACTCCGGAAAAATCCAAATTAGTCTGTGAGGACCTGAACACGGACACGCGCATCCACCACAGCCCGCGCTTCATAGCCACGGGCATAACGTTACTTCCAGCACCTGCATGCTCATAGTTCGGATGACTCAGCACTTTTGCGGCGCTTAACGCGTGGGCTGTGCACGAATACAAAGATGGGTTTTATAGTCGAAATTTCACGCATTTAGGGTCGGACTGAAATTATAAACGAGCACAGCGGGGTGGTGTTCTCGGAGATGGGAGAACAGGTTAGAGGTATTCCCTCCTTTAGCTGCCACTTTCCTGCCACATTGATTACAAATCGGATTCCCATCCTCGCGTGCATTTGGCGGGTATCCGAAGTAGTCCCACACTGCTGACTTTAGTTTAGCCTTTTTTTAGGGGGACGGAGATTTGTTAAGTCTGTGGCACTCTCTGCCATTCTCACTGCTGTGTGCTTGTGTGACTGAAACGGAGCGGAGCTGCGCATGCGCGGGTGAGTTTCTGAGCTGGGTTGTGTTTTACCGGTAATGAGCAAATGCCCACGGTATGATAACCGTGCATTTTAATACCGTGGTATACCGTGGAACCGGTTACCGCTGCAACCCTAATCCTAAATATCCCAAACCAGTACCACGGCAACACGTCATTCCATTTTCTGAGGTCCCACAATGCACAGGCACATTAAAAATCTTCATTGTACGTTTATTTTAATAATTGTTATTCAGACTCATTTCATAGTGAAAATACATGCTTAAACCTTAAACATACATTTATAGAAAATGAACTCTGATTAGCCGAGGTGATGTTTATTAGTGTCATGCTGCCCTCGTCAGGTGATAGGCTATTACTACAGCTACTCCATTAGTCTAGTTCTACATTATAATGAGGACAGCTCCCTCTAGTGGTTATATTTTGGGTCCACAAATAGTTCTTGGTAAAATGTGTCTACTATTAGAGCTGCATTATGTGTACTGAGACATATTTTCAAAGAACTTGACATTGTTTATTCTGTAATTACTGTATAACTATATATAATTTTAAAATGTCATTTGTAACTGAGGGTATTAAAGGGTTTTGAGTATCATGGATATCACAGCGATGAAGCTGATGATGGTGATGAAGGAGGGTCTTCATTTTGCCTGTCTGTTGGTGAATTTGACTGATTCCTTCCGTATGTTTATCTCTCGTGACATTTGGCACCACACGCAGGGACAGCAGAAGGATGAATAGACACAGTCATTAAGGACAGATCCCTAAAAGAGAGAGAGAGAGAGAGAGAGAGAGAGAGAGAGAGAGAAAATGGGGGGGGGGGGGGGGGGGTTTGGTTTAAATGTGTTAATGACCTCTAATAGAGAATATGTTATAATATTCAATGAATCAAATATACAGACACTGCAGTAAATCCCAGAGGCTGATCACTTAAGCAACTCAACAGTTTAAACTAATACAGTGCTATTTGCTTCTCTAAATACAGTGGCCCTACAAAGTATTTGGACACTTTAACCATTGATTAACTTTAGTAAAATTCTTCAGGTTACTTCATAAAATGTTTAACAGAATGATGCTTGTTTCAGAGATAAATGCTTTTAGCACAACATTAGACTGATGGTAGACTTTTTTGTGTGGAGTAAACCTCTAGATAGATTCCAGACTGCACTGCGGTCTGCCGTCTGCACTACAGCAGAGAGGTACTGGGGCAGTTTTCCTCACAGTGGTGTCGATGAGTGTTCATTGATGGGAGCATGAACTCAGAACGAGATCATGCTCAAATGATGATGATCTAAAACACTAGCCAACTTTTAAAAGAATACTTTGCCAAAAACTCAATTACAGTTACAGTGAATGGTCTGTTTAAAATAAATGTCAATTGCTTAGACATTTTTGTTCCCTATGTTAATGATTTCAATACATTTTTAAGCATGGCATGAATGTCCAAATACTTTTTGAGGCCACTATATTTGTTACCTGTACAAGTTACTTGTACACAGCACTGAATTGCATTTATTTTCTTGCTGAAATTGTGTACATGATTTCTGCATACAAAAAACTAATAACACAATCTTGACTTTCAATTCCTTTGGTCGATAATTGAGTTGAAGTAACATATTTTATTCATGTGGAAACCATGTACACATTTCAGTGATATGTCGCTTGCATGCAAAGTCAGTGGCATGCATTGCTTTACAGTGTGTGAAAGCTGCAGTAACACATTAGGCTGAACAACCGAACTTTGAAGCTGATATTCCCTGTCTTTGCTGTTGCCATAGTTACTACTCTGGGGTTTTGTAGGGCAGTGTAGGACATGAAAGAGTTCCTGAAGGTGAATACACACAATCCTTCATCATGCACCCCTTTCACCCCATCCTAACCTCAATGTGGTAGCGCTCACGCACTGATGTCCTCATTGATAAGGTTATTGGTGGAATGAAGCCAAACTCGAGCAGTGGTAACCAAAAACACTCGCCGTGATTCTTGGCTGTGCTGCAGGCAATACATGGCAGGCACCAGAACGAGTAACAACCTACAGCACAGAAGATCACAAGATAAACGTTAGCAGGTTCAGGTCAGAGAGAAAGCCTTTCAATATCCAGTTACCGTGTTGAACAAGACAGTTTCACAGCTAAACTCTGCTTTAAAATATCTCTATACTTGAAATCATCATCAAAATTAAATGAAGAATCAGGCTGATCCTCCACTCCTAAAAATAAAGGTTCCTCAAAAAGAGTTCTTCAGAGCGATGCCAGAGGAACCAGCTTAAGTCTTTTAGAACTTCTTTGTGTGAATGTGGATTCTCTAAAAAGAATTACTGTGTGAACTTCAGAGGCCAGATATTCTTTTCCAGTCAAATTAAGCAATGGCGGGTCAATTTTATTAACTTATGGCAGTATTTAGAAGGATGGGATGTTGAGTCATAAATCTAGTCTAGTCTAGTCGCCTACAGGAAGCTTAACATACAAGTATGCAGTGTATCATATAAGTAACTGTGCAAAGGCATTAATGTAAAGTTCATTGTACTAAAACAAGAAGTGATAAAATAAAAAGAAAATATTAATAATAAAAAATAAGAATGATAACAGGACAAAAAACTATTTCATTTTCTCTTATTATTTGAAATCCAGTTGTAACGGGGAGCGAGGAGGCGGACGCATATGTGGAGATAAGCAAGATTTATTAAGGCAAATCCAGGGTCATAGTCGAAACGGTCCAGGTTCATAGATCCAACACAGATTGATCGGGGGACAGACATGACAGAAACCAGAATCAAACAGAACAAACAACTGTACATAGACCAGCACAAACAACAGTGCAGATAACACCACCAGGACAACCAACAAACAACAACGCAAAGACCAGCAAACACAAGGGGCAAACACAGGGCTTAAATACACCAGGGCTGATGAGGGACAGGTGGAAACAATCAGGGGTGGAGTCATGAAACGAGGGGGCTAGACGAAAACGCACATAGGCTAAACCAAAACACAAACACATGTACAGGACTGGGAGGGGCCAATCGTGACACCAGTGAACTCTAAATTGTTTTGCAGCGCAGTCACCTACCTTTTTTTTTTACATCATACATTTTTGTGTCCACACTTTGCCGTTATTACATCTTCCATTTCTTCTGAAGACTAGCTTTCAGTTTTTTTCAGAAATCATGGGGCCAGTCCAGTGAGTAAACGATACGTGACATGCAAAAAGTACTGGATGTTTAATGTGGATAAGCAGGTTTCACTCATTGCAAGAAACCTTAGTACTTCTCCATCAAAACTTCACAGAAAAAAAAAAAACACCTCAAAGTGACTTATTAATGTAGATGTGTGTCACAGTGAAGATCAGGGATCATAGTAACCATGATGTCATTTAAATAATCACTGAATTTTAGCAAGAAGGACATTTATGTTCCTCACAGTCTGTTTATTTTTATGACTTTGTGTTTAGGAGAAAAAGGCCTTTTCATTTTTCTAAGCAACAAACTAGTCATGAAACCAGTCTGACAACATTCCCCTTTAATGTGGTCTTCTCAGGTTCAGAATTTTCTGATTAAATTACTAAACAACTCAAGGGCGCTATAATTGGTGGCACTATCATTAAGATGAAAGACAAATTCCTGTAAAAGCTCCAGTCACACTTCTGCACCACTGACTGATTTTTGTCCATGCACAGCAGATGCACAAGATTAGGATGAAAATGCTTTGATTTCCAACTAATTGTCAACTGACTCCTGACCATGGTTTATAGACAGTGAGTCAGATAATGCAGTGTTAGCTTCAGTACAGATTTTTCTTTCATTTCTTACTACACTGTAAAGAATTTATGTAAATTTATAACTGAAGCAGTGCAGTAAACTACTGCATTCCTTAGATACAGCATATTGCTGTAAACAGGCAGATGCAAATGGTCAGAGATACAAGATAATCTTCTTATCAAAGAAGCTAAAATGTTGGATTTTGTGCACTCTTGAGCAGACTCTGAATATCACAGAGATGGTGGCAGAGCTTCCCCGCATTTCTTGTTATGTTAGTTTTCATTATTTTTCCTTTTTTATCTACAGTCCATTTCACGTGAGCTTTTGGTTTTAATGTTATTCCTACCACAAAGGTGCATTTGAATGTATTTTTATATGTTTTGTTATTCCAACCATGATGGTGTTTTGTGTTTCAGTAGTTCCTCCTGTAATGTTAGTGAAGTATTATAATTTTATAAATAAAAACACATAAATCAACAGTAAATTTACTGCAATTTTACACTAAAATTAATTTCTGATATCTGATCCCTATAAATAAAGGGTTCTTTGAAGTGATGCCATACAAGAACCACTGTTGTGTTTTCTATGAAATAACGCCATAACACCCTTTTTGGCACTTTCTGGGGTAAGCCCACCAAATTGTCTGTGTAAATAATGCCAATTTAATAAAAGGCAAAATGATTTGATGCGAACTGTTCTAGAGAAACTTGCAGTCAGAGTTGTTCACAGTGATGGTGATAGGAACCAGATGACTGAAGTGTATATTTGAAAGCTCCCTTACAGAAAATGATTTTATGCAATGTCAGAAATGTGTTTCTGAAGCCTGAGGCGTTGTTTAGAGATAAGAATTTAGCCTATAGCATATTTTTAAAATACATTCTTGAATGAGAGCTACATACCTTAAGACAAAATAATCTCTATAGAAACCTTTTTGTCAGTGTTTTCTGAATAAATGCCAATGACCTGTCATATGGCAAAGAAAATCTCCATGCATGTGGTAGTTTTGTAACAATATTCCAGCAGTCAAGCAGAAAGAAGAGATTCAGGTCCTTTAACTACACAGCACAGCTCTCTAAAAACAGTCATAAGCATATGAATGTTAAACTCTCAGAGGGACCATCTGCACAAACTCGCACACACAGCCACACACAAAGCAATGGAAACTGTCAAACACGCATACAAATGAACTCACACTCAGGTACGTTGTTGTAGAAGTCGAAGATACCTGAGCTCCACTGGCTGAGAGCAACAGCCTGGGGCTGCTGGACCATTGTCTTCGCCATGGTGTCTACACATTCACACACATAAATATATAAACAAGGACAATGACATATGAGCATTGCTGTGATTTTTGGTTGGTTTCCCACATCGAGATTAAGCATGATCTTAAACTAAAAACGCTTTTTGGAGAAACATACAGACAATGCAGTTTAACATGAACAAGTGTAATCCATGACCATAAAACCACGCCTTTTTCATCAGATACCAGAAAAGACTCTCCACATGAAGCCATGTGTAACTTAATAGTAATACTTTACTTTAGTAGTAACCTTTCAGTAGATGCTTATATGAAGAACCATTTTTGTCAATGAGGTGTATGAGTGTGAAGAACCTTTTTAAGGAAACCTCCACATAATGGACAGGTCCCAGAGATAACCCTCGAAATGGTGGATTTACATTATGTAAGAGTTATTTATATCCTCACACTTATACATCTCATTTACAAATGGTTCTTTAGATAAGAAAATGGTTCTTTTATGGCATCACTCAAAGAACACTTCTGTGGCACTTGTGTTACAGAGCAAACTGTCCACTATAAGACTATTTGTTCAGATGAGTAAATAAGTTTTACTGTCTTACCATCTAGCTTGAGCACAAGACACATACAATGGATTTGTGTCATTTAGAAACAAAGTTTGCATAAATATTCAGAGAAATCCATAATACTTTTTCAAATTAGTGACTTGCACTGACAGCTATTAGTACAAAAAAACAGTTTTTTGCATTTGTAAGTAAAGTGAAAATGTTACCAGCTCTTCAGAGTGATGCTGTAAATGAACTACATTTGGCTTTCTATAGAATATTTCAGTAGATCTATTAAATACTTTTAAATTAACTCAAAAATCTATATCAAGAATAAACCAAAGCTAGTGGCAAGTGCTAGAAGTTTACTATTAATGGAATCATGTAGCCACCTACCTGTGTGTTCTGGACAGCCAAGAGAGAGCGACACACACACTTAAGAACTGATCACACTTAAGCTGCAGGATGAAGATAAAGTGACAGGTACGTGACACATTCCAGTATGTGTCACTGGTCCAACTCATCAGGTGTGTGTACACTAGAAGGATGCCATACCATTGTCAGACTGGATTTGTCTTTTCACTTTGATTTATTATTCTGTTTATATATCCTATATGGGCTGATTGCACTTAACGGAGATTTTCTGATATCCCATTCTAAATCTATAGGCGTTCATACGGAATTGTTCCCCCCTTTGCAGCTATTACAGCTTTCACTCTTCTGAGAAGCTTTCTACAAGATTTTGGAGTATGTCTGTGGGAAATTTTGCCCATTCACCCAGAAGAGCATTTGTGAGGTCAGACACGGATATTGGACAAGGGGGTCTGGCTCACAATCTTCATTGTAGTTCATGCCAAAGGTGTCCAGTAGGGTTGAGGTCAGGGGTCTGTGTGGGCCAGTCAAGTTCTCCACACCAAACTCATTCAGCTAGGCCTTCATGGACCTTGCTTTGTGCACTGGGACTCAGTCATGCTGGAACAGAAAAGGGTCTTCCTCAAGCTGTTCCCACAAAGTTGGAAGCATAGAATTGTCCAAAATGTCTTGGTATGTTGAAGCATTAAGGTTCCCCTTCACTGGAACTAAGGGGCCTAGGCCAATCCCTGAAAAATAAAAAACCCACAACATCATCCCTCCTCCATCAAACTTTATACTTGGCGCATTGCAGTCAGGCAGATGACATACTCCTGGCAATCACCAATCTCAGATTCGTCCGTCAGACTAACAGATGGAGAAGTGTGATTCGTCACTCCACAGAATACGTTTCCACTGCTCCAGATTCTAGTTGCAGTGCACTTTACATCACTCTGCCTGACACTTGGCATTGTGCATTTTAATGCTTGTCTGTAGCTGCTTAGCCATGAAAACCCATTAAATTAAGCACTTAACACATAGTTCTTTTGCTGATGTTGCTTCTAGAGGCAAAAGGCACTGTGCACTTAAGCACTCACTGGCCTCACTCTGTGAGTTTGTGTGTTCTAAACTGTTGTTTCTCCTAGATACTTCAATTTCACAATAATACCACTTACAGTTGACAAGGACAGATCTAGCAACACAGAAATGTCACAAACTGACTTGTAGCAGAGGAGGCATCCTATGACATTGCAATGTTTAAAGCTACTGACTACTTCAGTATGAGCCATTTTACTGCCAGTGTTTGTCTATCAAGACTGGATGGCTATGTGCTAAATTTTATCCACCTGTTACCAAAGGTGTGGCGGAAACAACTGAACTCAATAATTAGGAGTGTCCCAGTACTTTTGTCTATATAGTACAATATATAGTACTTTTGTCAATATAGCAGATTAAGTCCATCAATATTGAAATATTAAATACATAGTAGCATCAGCGTAGAGTAAGGCCATGATTCCAAGGAGGTCACCTCTAACCACATGGTACACATTACTGGTGGTTATGCACACATCTCATTCTCAAGAGAAGCTAAAATGATTCTACTATAGCGTTGCTACAAAGAACTCTTTTTGGAACATTTAAGAGTAATAATAATGTAATCTACCATTAAGGAACCATAAAGCCAAAGTTATTACAGTGAGAACTTGAGAAAATGGAAATGAAAATGGAGAACCAGAAGACCCGGTTTACAGTGCATAGAATGCAGATCCTGTTATTTAAGCTTCTGTTTGTTTGAGCTTTGCCTGACATTTCCAAGATAAACAAAGCATATTGAAAATAAAAGGAAAATATTCCTCATAAAAAAGGCACATACCACTCAGCAGCCTACAATCAAACCCCATAACCTTGAAGCACCAGTGAAGCTGCCATGTGACATCTTACATCTTACTAGTAAAAATTTGACACAACTACAAGAAACATGTCTCAAGCAGAATAGAGTAAACATCTCAAGCACACAGAGATATGCTTTTACAACCTCTGGCCCCACAGACTAATTTATTATTATCACTACAATAATTGTCAGTAGCTGCTACACATTATCATTTGAAAACTCCAGCTGTGCATAAATTTCATGATGAATGGACCAATAGAATTGGTTCAAAATCACATATAATAATTCCATACATTAATAAATAGATACATAAACTTGCATCACAAGTTAAGAAGATTTTGTCTTCTCCTTTGAGGGTAACACTGTGATACAAGGTGAAACTGAAGTGTGCACTGTTTGAAATAAAGGTTCTCTGCAGGAACATTTTTTGTTCAGGTAAAAACAGTATAAATGTACACCCAAAGGTAGAGGGTAGGGTTGCAACGGTATGAGATTTTCACGGTATGATAACCGTCTCAGAAAATACGCGGTATCACGGTTATCGCGGTATCCTCCACTGCTGCTGGTCCACAAGTCTGTGGTGGCTGAGTAACACACAGCTTCCTTTAGCTGTTCTTCAACACTTGCTCTCACATCTTGGTACATGCGAGGGATTTCACTGGTGGCAAAGTATGTTCTTGATGGAACTTGGTACATTGGAACAGCTTTTTTCATCAGGTGAAGGAAACCAGGTTTTTCCACTGCTCTTAAGGGCATCATGTCTTTGGCAATAAAATACGCCACAGCATGATTCAATTCTTGGGCTTGTTTAGATGAGGGATCTAACTTAATTCCCTTTGCAAATGACTGTGTGACAGTTGGCTGAGCTGGATCAGGAAATTTCTTTGCACAGCTAGCTTGTCCCTAAACCAATAACAGAATAATAATATTAATCAATTATATTTATAATAATAATAAAAAATAAATATATATATATATATATATATATATATATATATATATATATATATATGTGTGTGTGTGTGTGTGTGTGTATATATATATATATATATATATATATATATGTGTGTGTGTGTGTGTGTGTAAAGATCCTGTATTTAAAATATTCAGTACAATTATTTAAGTTTAATTATTTAATTATTTAATATCTGAGCCTGTGTGCGTGTCTGACCAACTACTGTTGTAAACGTCCGTTTTACTGCCAAGTTAATATAACCAGAGACTGCAGAAAGAGGGGACTATCTATTTTATACATGATCCTCACAATAGAGGCACGTCAGATTTTAAATATAAACTCATGCAAATTAATGGCGTCTTTCACGTTGAGTCCGACTCCGGAAAAATCCAAATTAGTCTGTGAGGACCTGAACACGGACACGCGCATCCACCACAGCCCGCGCTTCATAGCCACGGGCATAACGTTACTTCCAGCACCTGCATGCTCATAGTTCGGATGACTCAGCACTTTTGCGGCGCTTAACGCGTGGGCTGTGCACGAATACAAAGATGGGTTTTATAGTCGAAATTTCACGCATTTAGGGTCGGACTGAAATTATAAACGAGCACAGCGGGGTGGTGTTCTCGGAGATGGGAGAACAGGTTAGAGGTATTCCCTCCTTTAGCTGCCACTTTCCTGCCACATTGATTACAAATCGGATTCCCATCCTCGCGTGCATTTGGCGGGTATCCGAAGTAGTCCCACACTGCTGACTTTAGTTTAGCCTTTTTTTAGGGGGACGGAGATTTGTTAAGTCTGTGGCACTCTCTGCCATTCTCACTGCTGTGTGCTTGTGTGACTGAAACGGAGCGGAGCTGCGCATGCGCGGGTGAGTTTCTGAGCTGGGTTGTGTTTTACCGGTAATGAGCAAATGCCCACGGTATGATAACCGTGCATTTTAATACCGTGGTATACCGTGGAACCGGTTACCGCTGCAACCCTAGTGGGAGGAGGGGAAGGGTCAGGATAAGAAAGACCGAGAGGCAGAGAACTACCCCTCGGAGGAATAGAGCCAGCTGGCGTTAGCTCACTAGGCACCCCGGTTTCCTACACCCGGCCGCGGCGCAGGGAAGGCCGGCCCTGGGCCCGAAGCGGCCACGACCCCAGGACACCACCGCGCTCCAGGCCGGCGCCCGCCCACACAGCTGACACAGCACAAAACATACACACCCACAGGCACACAAGAGACAACAATTATCACACATACACATACTCACAATTACAATACACATACTCACAATTACAATACACATACTCACAATGACAATACAAACACAAACAACACACACCCACACGCACACAAGAGACAACAATTATCACACATACACATACTCACGATTACAATACACATACTCACAATTACAATACAAACACATACAAACACACACACATACATACCAACACAAACACACTCACCCGCACAAACTTCACACACACCCATATACACGCAAACACAGTGGTCCTGGGTCCAGAACCAACCGGCCCTATGTGGTTGTCCCCCTACTTGAGTGCCCCACCCCTCCTCCCGGGAGGCATCCAGAATCCTGGAATGCCAGACAGACACCCCGGCGCGCCCCAGACCCCCCACCACCCGGCGGTGCGCCCAGGGGGGCACAGACCCCTCCAGTGCAGGGAGGAGCCCAAACGGGGGACGGGCGACCCCAGGCGCCAAGGCCCCAGACCCCGCACCCCGGCCCACACAGAGGAGGCCAGCCCCCCGGATGGGGCCAGCACCCACCCCCACGGGTCCCCAGGTCCCCACCCCAAGACCGTGAGCGCACACATCCAGGCCCCCCACCATCAACAACAGGGCCCGCACACAGAAACCGCAGAGCGGCAGCCCCCATCTCCAGTCCAAGAGCCATCAGACACCCAAATCCCCCAGCCCACCCCCAGCCACCTGCTGGGTACACCACAAGACAAGACTACAGCCGGTTACCCCCATCACGTGATGGAGCTGATCAGTGGGGACCAGAGGGATTCAAATGTAGTCAATTGATTTTTAGTGGTAGCAGACATTCTTTCCAGACTAATGTGGTCTAGAAGTAGGTTTCTGTAGTGAGTGATACATAAATAATTTTTTGGTTTCCACTTCATGAGGATAGTTTTCTTAGCGATGCATAAGGCAGTAAGAACTATATGTGATATATTCGTTTCTATGTTTAATTCACTTATATCACCTAAAATGCACAGTTTTGGTGAGACTTGGATATCACAATGGAACCATGTGGATAAGTCTTCACATATTATCTGCCAAAATCTCTGAACAGGCATGCAAGACCATATAGCATGCATATAATTTTCAATATAATTACCTGTGCAGTTAGTGCATATATTTGTTTCTCTGAGGCCCATTTGGAACATTCTGTGCCCTGTATAATGTATTCTATGGAGAGTTTTGTATTGTATAAGTTGTAAATTTGGATTTTTAGTCATTTTAAAAGTATTTAGACATATCTGTGTCCAGAAGTTTTCATCCGGGATGATGGAAAGATCTCTCTCCCATTTTGTAATTGGAAGGGATATTGAATCATTAATTTTTAATAATAACTTGTATATTTTTGATAACAGTTTAGGGGTATAGAGGTTTAGAAAGTCTGTTATCCACACAGGGATTTCTAGATTTAGATTACTTAGATTAAATCTTGCCTGTATGATGGACCTCAATTGGTGATATTCCAGAAATTTGCTACTGCTAATTTCATATTTTAAAATAAGATCTTCAGATGAAATAAAGGTCCCATCATGAATAACATGTTCTAAATTATTTATTCCTTTTTCTTGCCATTCTGAAAAATTCAGTACTGTCTTTTTCCGACATATATCGGGATTGTTCCAAATGGGTGTTAATTTACAAGGGATTAGTGAAGACTTAGCCATCTTTAAGAATTCCCACCAGGCTATCAGGGTGATGCTTATTGTAAGGCTTTTAAAGCAATTGTAATGTTTAATGCTGGAGCTAATGAGAGGTAAGTCAGATATTTTCAATTTCCCACAGAGTGTTTGTTCCAGATCCAGCCATGGACTGCCTGAGCGGTTTGATTTCATCCACCTTGAAACATACCGTAGTCTATTGGCTAAAAAATAGTGATAAAAATTTGGTAGTTCTAGACCACCGCTGCATTTTAGCTTTTGTAAAGTCTTCAAGCTTATTCTAGATGTTTTACTTTTCCATAAAAATTTAGAAATATATGAGTCTAGCGACTTAAACCAAGCAATAGAAGGTTTATTAGGGATCATTAAGAACAGATAATTTACTTTAGGCAGAATCATCATTTTTATTGTGGCAACTCTCCCCATGAGAGATATAGGTAGAGAGTTCCAACGTGTGAGATCGTCCTCTATTGTTTTTAGTAGAGGAATATGGTTCAGTCGTACCAGATCTGACAGCCTGGGAGAAAAATTTATACCTAGATATCTAATGTTGCCCGACTGTAGTGATGTAGTTATGATGTTCTGAAATTTACAATTCAGAGGCAAAACTGTTGATTTACTCCAATTAATGGAGTAATCTGATACAGATGAGAACTTATCTATAAGTGTGATTGTCTTTAGAAGAGCGGTTTGTGAGTTCCCGAGGAAAAGTAATACATCATCAGCATAAAGGCTTATTTTATGGTCTGTATTTTCTGTTTGGATTCCTTTGATGTTTACATTCTGTCGGATTTTTGCTGCTAGTGGCTCAATGAAGATGATAAACATTGAGGGAGAGAGTGGGCAACCTTGCCTAGTTCCCCTCTGCAGACTAAAGCTTTGTGAAATAAGATCATTTGTCCTAACCCGTGCATTTGGAGAGCTGTATAATGTTTCGATCCAGTTTATAAAGGATGGGCCAAATCCAAATTTATGTAGAACTGCTAACAAAAATTTCCAATTTACCCTGTCGAATGCTTTCTCTGCATCTAAAGAGACTACTATTTTTTCTAATTTGTTAATGGAACAGTAATCTATTATATTTATTAGTCGGCGTGTGTTATCGGCCGAGTGCCGGCCCTTGATAAAACCTGTTTGGTCTGAATGTATAATATATGGAGTGATTTTTTCTAATCTTCTTGCGAGAACTTTGCAAATAATTTTAAGGTCTACATTAATAAGAGAGATCGGGCGATAGCTAGATGGAAGTGTTGGGTCTTTGCCTGGTTTAAGAAGCAGGCTAATGTTGGCAGAGTTCATGTTTGGAGAGATTGTGTGGTTATTCTTGATTTGAGTCACCATCCTGAAAAAAGTAGGTTCTAACACAGGCCAAAATTCTTTATAGAATTCTGCTGGGAAACCGTCTGGGCCTGGGGCTTTATTATTTGGAAGGTGCTGTATTGCCTTATAGAATTCAGATGATGAAAACGGTGAATCAAGAGTTGTAATTTGATCCTCATTTAATTTAGGAAGATTTATGTCATTAAGAAATTCTTCAGTTTCAGCATCAGATGGATTAATCTGTGATGAGTATAAGGCTTCATAAAAGTCTTTAAAGGAGTTATTTATTTGTTGTGGGTCATGAGTAATATTACCGACCGAGTCTTTAATAGAGTGAATAGCTGTTTTTTCTTTATTCAGTTTTAACTGATTGGCCAGGAATTTTCCAGATTTATTTCCATGTTCAAAGTTTTCCAGACGCAACCTCTGCAACATAAATTGTGTCTTCTTATCAAGTATTTCATTTAATTCCAATTTAAGTTTCCTCAGGCTGTTAATTATATTTTCTTGTGGTGATGCAGCATAGGCATTTTCTAAAGATTTAATTTTCTGTTCCAATTCTAATATAAGTGTTTTTTCTTTATTTTTCTTTTGTGCGCAGTAAGAAATTATTTTACCCCGCATTACTGCCTTTCCTGCTTCCCATAGAACACATGGCGATATTTCCGGCAGATTATTTTGTTCTAAGTATATAGCCCGCTCTCGTTTAAAATAATTAATGAAATCTTGTTCTTTAAGTAATGATGTATTAAATCTCCAGTTCCTAGTTGGTGGTGTAACTCGTTTCTGTGTCAGAGACATAGATACAGCTGCGTGATCACTAATAGTGATAGGATGTATCTGAGTGTCTGTGATTTCCGTCATCATGGAGCTACTGACTAAAAAGTAATCCAAGCAGGAGTGGGAGTGATGTACTTGTGAGAAAAAACTATAATCTCTCAGAGTGGGGTGATGTGAGCGCCAAGCATCGCAAAGACCAAAATCCTTCATGTATTGTTTAAGAATGTCTGCAGACTGCCAGTTTCTTTGACTCACTGCTGTACTGAGCCTGTCAATCTCTGCATTAAGTACCAGGTTGAAGTCCCCTCCTATTACAAGTGTGGTGTCAGAGTGATCAGCAAGTGAGGTGAAGAAGGTATGAAAGAAGGAGGGATCATCAACATTTGGTCCATATATACTGGCAATACATAAATCTATATTCTGAATAGATAGACTAAGTATTATAAATCTGCCTTCGGGGTCTGACATCGTGTTTCTAATAGAGAAGTTTATCCTTTTGTTAATTAATATAGCTACACCTCTTTGTTTAGAGTTGTAACAGGCTGAGTACATATGAGGAAACTGTGAAGAGGAGAGTGTGTGTGCAGATGTTCTGGACACATGTGTCTCCTGTAGGAACACAATGTCAGCCTGTAAGTCGTTTAACCGGTTAATAATTTTCACCTTCTTCTCCCTTGAACCAACTCCACGCACATTCCATGAAACAAACCTCAGTGTGCTCATATTGAAATTAATCGAGAAAGTGTTGCGTGCTCACTGAAGATGTGTGTGTGTGTGGATGTGTATGTGAGTGTACATTGCATGTTGTGTGTCCTGTATAGCATTGTGTGTGTTGTGTAGCAAACATGTTGGATGCAGAAAGAAAAGGAAAGGGTGCTCCAAAGTGACAAATATAGCAAAAGAATGAGGGGGAAAAAAAAAAAAAAAAAAAAAAGAGAGAAAAAAAAATAATAATAATAAAAATAAAATAAAAATAATAATAATTACTTAACATAAAGTCCACTATGCTGTCTGAACCGGCATTAATTGTTATATACAGACATGTAAAAAAGAAAAAAAAACAAAACAAAGAAGATAGAGAAAAAAGGCGTTTGTATACACAGGTCACCTGATCAGTATAGCCATGGCGTGGTTTCCTGGTCGCGATAGAGCTGTCCGTTTATGTAGAGTTTGTCCACCGCGATGACAGCTCGTGAACCTTCTTGAATATGTTTTTTCCGGAGAGGGAACAGGATTTTGCGTCGCTCCAGGATCTCTTTAGGAAACTGATCGTTGACGCTGAAGTCCGTTCCTCTCAGCTCCCGTCCGCGGCTCTTCACCAGCTCTTTCTGCTTGAAACGTTCGAATTTGGCTACGATTGGTCTGGGTCTGTGTGCCCCGGGTCGCTTAGCTCCTATTCGGTGGACACGATCGAAGTTGATGGTTTTAACAGTGTCTTCCGGGAGCTTCAGGTAGGATTGCAAAAACTCCTTCACTGTCGTTTCCGGGTTTTCCTCCGATTTCTCCGGTAGACCCGAAAACACGAGGTTGTCCCTCATGCTGCGGGCCTGGAGCTCGGTGACGGTTTCCCTGATTTTTTTATTCTCCTCCGAGAGCCGGGTCATTCCCTTGGTGAGGGAATTCACCGACTCTCTGAGAGCGGCGTTCTCCACAGCCAGTGCTTCCACCTGCTGTTGGCTGAACTCTACCGACTCCCGGAGAGCCTGAAACTCCTTGTGAAGAATTTCCAAAATGGAGAGGCGAGCGTCGAAACTGGACAGCTTCTTATCAATGGACTCCAAAATGTCCGCCACTTCGCTGGACTGAGAAGAAGCCCCTGGTGAATCTTCTGGGCGACTCCTCTTGGTGGATGGAGCTCCTTTGCTGCTGGACGGAGTGTTGGTTGGTTTTCCCATTACGACTCGGTCGAAACACTCGTCGATGTAAGCTTGCAGACTGTCCAGATCTTCTTCACCGTCCTCCAGTGTACTTCCGGTAGTGAGTAGCTTATTAATATAAATTTTATAGCTTTTAAAGTTGTTTTATAACTGTGTTGGCTAAGAAAACTAATCCATGTGGTTTATAGATTACTGACTTGCTGCCTTGCTCAATATTGCTGTCACGGTTGGCCCCTCCCAGTCCTGTCCATGTGCTCGTGTTTTGGTTTTGTAACTCCGCCCCTGATTGTATTCACCTGTCCCTCATTGTTACGTGTATTTAAGCCCTGTGTTTGCCCTTTGCGTTTGCCAGTCTATGTGTCCTCGTATCTGTGTAACTGGTCTTTGTTTGTGTGGGTTCTGATCTTTGTTATGTCATACCCCAAATCTGTACGGGTCGGCTCACTGACCCTGGACTGTTTTGACCACGACCCTGGATTTGCCCCTAATAAATCTCGCTTATCTCAGCGTGTGCGTCCGCCTCCTCGCTCCCCCTTACAATTGCCGAGGTTCGCGTTGAGGTCTGCGTTACTACAGCATAGCCTCTTCCTGTCTCTTCCTCTTCCTGTCTCCCAGTGAACTCTAAATTGTTTTGCAGCGCAGTCACCTACCTTTTTTTTTTTTTACATCATACATTTTGTGTCCACACTTTGCCGTTATTACATCTTCCATTTCTTCTGAAGACTAGCTTTCAGTTTTTTTCAGAAATCATGGGGCCAGTCCAGTGAGTAAACGATACGTGATATGCAAAAAGTACTGGATGTTTAATGTGGATGAGCAGGTTTCACTCATTGCAAGAAACCTTAGTACTTCTCCATCAAAACTTCACAGAAAAAAAAAAAACACCTCAAAGTGGCTTATTAATGTAGATGTGTGTCACAGTGAAGATCAGGGATCATAGTAACCATGATGTCATTTAAATAATCACTGAATTTTAGCAAGAAGGACATTTATGTTCCTCACAGTCTGTTTATTTTTATGACTTGTGTTTAGGAGAAAAAGGCCTTTTCATTTTTCTAACCAACAAATTAGTCATGAAACCAGTCTGACAACATTCCCCTTTAATGTGGTCTTCTCAGGTTCAGAATTTTCTGATTAAATTACTAAACAACTCAAGGGCGCTATAATTGGTTGCACTATCATTAAGATGAAAGACAAATTCCTGTAAAAGCTCCAGTCACACTTCTGCACCACTGATTGCACTGCTTCTACTCTGAGTTTCAAGTGAACAAGTCTTTTTTTGTTCAGGTAAAAACAGTATAAATGTACACCCAAAGGTAGAGGGATTCTGACCAATGGTCAATGATAGAGTATCCTAGGTCAGGGGTTCTCAAACCAGCCATCAGGCCCTTGCATGTCTAAAGTCTGTCGCACTTGTTCCAGGTACTCAGTGTTCTTTATGGCTTGGTTCAGGTGTATTGGGAGCTAGGATGGAGCTAAAATGTGTACTGGGTGGGGGCCTGAGGACTGGACTGAAAGAAATGTATACTGCACCACTGAAATCCTGCTCATGTCAAAGTCAGTTACCACAGTTTAAGAAGTACTAATTAAGTAATAAGAAAATGTATAACTTACTGTAGAAATGCATTTAAACATACTAATTAAGAGTAAAACTGCCTACATACAGCATCTTAATGTGAACACGTTACTGTACATGAGCAGGTCAGAGCATGTCCAAAATGTCTATGTGTAGGAGGCTCCCTCTGGTGGCTCTGTGAAGCTATCCTAAATATCCCAAACCAGTACCACGGCAACACGTCATTCCATTTTCTGAGGTCCCACAATGCACAGGCACATTAAAAATCTTCATTGTACATTTATTTTAATAATTGTTATTCAGACTCATTTCATAGTGAAAATACATGCTTAAACCTTAAACATACATTTATAGAAAATGAACTCTGATTAGCCGAGGTGATGTTTATTAGTGTCATGCTGCCCTCGTCAGGTGATAGGCTATTACTACAGCTACTCCATTAGTCTAGTTCTACATTATAATGAAGACAGCTCCCTCTAGTGGTTATATTTTGGGTCCACAAATAGTTCTTGGTAAAATGTGTCTACTATTAGAGCTGCATTATGTGTACTGAGACATATTTTCAAAGAACTTGACATTGTTTATTCTGTAATTACTGTATAACTATATATAATTTTAAAATGTCATTTGTAACTGAGGGTATTAAAGGGTTTTGAGTATCATGGATATCACAGCGATGAAGCTGATGATGGTGATGAAGGAGGGTCTTCATTTTGCCTGTCTGTTGGTGAATTTGACTGATTCCTTCCGTATGTTTATCTCTCGTGACATTTGGCACCACACGCAGGGACAGCAGAAGGATGAATAGACACAGTCATTACAGATAGATCCCTGAGAGAGAGAGAGAGAGAGAGAGAGAGAGAGAGAGAGAGAAAATGGGGGGGGGGGGTGTGTTAATGACATCTAATAGAGAATATGTTATAATATTCAATGAATCAAATATACAGACACTGCA